>NW_027411846.1:0-123161 GCF_047663935.1 Musca autumnalis
GAACTTTTGTATGGGAAAAGTCATCTCCGGTGAACTTTTCTATTGGGAAAAGTCATCTCCGGTGAACTTTTGTATGGGAAAAGTCATCTCCGGTGAACTTTTGTATTGGGAAAGTCATGCCCGGTGAACTTTTGTATGGGAAAAGTCATCTCACGCAAGTGAACTTTTGTATTGGGAAAGTCATGCTCCGGTGAACTTTTCGTATTGGGAAAGTCATGCCCGGTGAACTTTTGTATGGGAAAAGTCATCTCCGGTGAACTTTTGTATTGGGAAAGTCATCTCCGGTGAACTTTTGTATGGGAAAAGTCATCTCCGGTGAACTTTTGTATTGGGAAAGTCATGCCCGGTGAACTTTTGTATTGGGAAAGTCATCTCCGGTGAACTTTTGTATTGGGAAAGTCATCTCCGGTGAACTTTTGTATGGGAAAGTCATGCCCGGTGAACTTTTGTATTGGGAAAGTCATGCCCGGTGAACTTTTATATTGGGAAAGTCATCTCCGGTGAACTTTTGTATTGGGAAAGTCGTGCCCGGTGAACTTTTGTATTGGGAAAGTCATCTCCGGTGAACTTTTGTATGGGAAAGTCATCTCCGGTGAACTTTTGTATTGGGAAAGTCATGCCCGGTGAACTTTTGTATTGGGAAAGTCATCTCCGGTGAACTTTTGTATTGGGAAAGTCATCTCCGGTGAACTTTTGTATTGGGAAAGTCATCTCCGGTGAACTTTTGTATTGGGAAAGTCATGCCCGGTGAACTTTTGTATTGGGAAAGTCATGCCCGGTGAACTTTTGTATTGGGAAAGTCATCTCCGGTGAACTTTTGTATTGGGAAAGTCATCTCCGGTGAACTTTTGTATGGGAAAAGTCATCTCCGGTGAACTTTTGTATTGGGAAAGTCATCTCCGGTGAACTTTTGTATTGGGAAAGTCATCTCCGGTGAACTTTTGTATGGGAAAAGTCATCTCCGGTGAACTTTTGTATTGGGAAAGTCATCTCCGGTGAACTTTTGTATTGGGAAAGTCATCTCCGGTGAACTTTTGTATTGGGAAAGTCATCTCCGGTGAACTTTTGTATGGGAAAAGTCATCTCCGGTGAACTTTTGTATGGGAAAAGTCATCTCCGGTGAACTTTTGTATTGGGAAAGTCATGCCCGGTGAACTTTTGTATTGGGAAAGTCATGTCCGGTGAACTTTTGTATTTGGAAAGTCATCTCCGGTGAACTTTTGTATTGGGAAAAGTCATCTCCGGTGAACTTTTGTATTGGGAAAAGTCATCTCCGGTGAACTTTTGTATTGGGAAAGTCATCTCCGGTGAACTTTTGTATGGGAAAGTCATCTCCGGTGAACTTTTGTATGGGAAAAGTCATCTCCGGTGAACTTTTGTATGGGAAAAGTCATCTCCGGTGAACTTTTGTATTGGGAAAGTCATCTCCGGTGAACTTTTGTATTGGGAAAGTCATCTCCGGTGAACTTTTGTATGGGAAAAGTCATCTCCGGTGAACTTTTGTATTGGGAAAGTCATCTCCGGTGAACTTTTGTATGGGAAAAGTCATCTCCGGTGAACTTTTGTATTGGGAAAGTCATCTCCGGTGAACTTTTGTATGGGAAAAGTCATCTCCGGTGAACTTTTGTATTGGGAAAGTCATCTCCGGTGAACTTTTGTATTGGGAAAGTCATCTCCGGTGAACTTTTGTATGGGAAAAGTCATCTCCGGTGAACTTTTGTATTGGGAAAGTCATGTCCCGGTGAACTTTTGTATTGGGAAAGTCATGCCCGGTGAACTTTTGTAATGGGAAAGTCATGCCCGGTGAACTTTTGTATTGGGAAAGTCATGCCCGGTGAACTTTTGTATTGGGAAAGTCATGCCCGGTGAACTTTTGTATTGGGAAAGTCATCTCCGGTGAACTTTTGTATTGGGAAAGTCATCTCCGGTGAACTTTTGTATGGGAAAAGTCATCTCCGGTGAACTTTTGTATTGGGAAAGTCATGCCCGGTGAACTTTTGTATGGGAAAAGTCATCTCCGGTGAACTTTTGTATTGGGAAAGTCATCTCCGGTGAACTTTTGTATGGGGAAAAGTCATCTCCGGTGAACTTTTGTATTGGGAAAGTCATCTCCGGTGAACTTTTGTATTGGGAAAAGTCATCTCCGGTGAACTTTTGTATTGGGAAAGTCATCTCCGGTGAAATTTTGTATTGGGAAAGTCATGCCCGGTGAACTTTTGTATGGGAAAAGTCATCTCCGGTGAACTTTTGTATGGGAAAAGTCATCTCCGGTGAACTTTTGTATTGGGAAAGTCATCTCCGGTGAACTTTTGTATTGGGAAAGTCATCTCCGGTGAACTTTTGTATGGGAAAAGTCATCTCCGGTGAACTTTTGTATTGGGAAAGTCATCTCCGGTGAACTTTTGTATGGGAAAAGTCATCTCCGGTGAACTTTTGTATTGGGAAAGTCATCTCCGGTGAACTTTTGTATGGGAAAAGTCATCTCCGGTGAACTTTTTTATTGGGAAAGTCATCTCCGGTGAACTTTTGTATTGGGAAAGTCATCTCCGGTGAACTTTTGTATGGGAAAAGTCATCTCCGGTGAACTTTTGTATTGGGAAAGTCATGCCCGGTGAACTTTTGTATTGGGAAAGTCATGCCCGGTGAACTTTTGTATTGGGAAAGTCATGCCCGGTGAACTTTTGTATTGGGAAAGTCGTGCCCGGTGAACTTTTGTATTGGGAAAGTCATGCCCGGTGAACTTTTGTATTGGGAAAGTCATCTCCGGTGAACTTTTGTATTGGGAAAGTCATCTCCGGTGAACTTTTGTATGGGAAAAGTCATCTCCGGTGAACTTTTGTATTGGGAAAGTCATGCCCGGTGAACTTTTGTATGGGAAAAGTCATCTCCGGTGAACTTTTGTATTGGGAAAGTCATCTCCGTTGAACTTTTGTATGGGAAAAGTCATCTCCTGTGAACTTTTGTATTGGGAAAGTCATCTCCGGTGAACTTTTGTATTGGGAAAAGTCATCTCCGGTGAACTTTTGTATTGGGAAAGTCATCTCCGGTGAACTTTTGTATTGGGAAAGTCATCTGCGGTGAACTTTTGTATTGGAAAAGTCATCTCCGGTGAACTTTTGTATTGGGAAAGTCATCTCCGGTGAACTTTTGTATTGGGAAAGTCATCTCCGGTGAACTTTTGTATGGGAAAAGTCATCTCCGGTGAACTTTTGTATGGGAAAAGTCATCTCCGGTGAACTTTTGTATTGGGAAAGTCATCTCCGGTGAACTTTTGTATGGGAAAAGTCATCTCCGGTGAACTTTTGTATTGGGAAAGTCATCTCCGGTGAACTTTTGTATTGGGAAAGTCGTGCCCGGTGAACTTTTGTATTGGGAAAGTCATCTCCGGTGAACTTTTGTATTGGGAAAGTCATCTCCGGTGAACTTTTGTATTGGGAAAGTCATCTCCGGTGAACTTTTGTATTGGGAAAGTCATCTCCGGTGAACTTTTGTATGGGAAAAGTCATCTCCGGTGAACTTTTGTATTGGGAAAGTCATCTCCGGTGAACTTTTGTATTGGGAAAGTCATCTCCGGTGAACTTTTGTATGGGAAAAGTCATCTCCGGTGAACTTTTGTATTGGGAAAGTCATCTCCGGTGAACTTTTGTATGGGAAAAGTCATCTCCGGTGAACTTTTGTATTGGGAAAGTCATCTCCGATGAACTTTTGTATTGGGAAAGTCATCTCCGGTGAACTTTTGTATGGGAAAAGTCATCTCCGGTGAACTTTTGTATTGGGAAAGTCATCTCCGGTGAACTTTTGTATTGGGAAAGTCATCTCCGGTGAACTTTTGTATGGGAAAAGTCATCTCCGGTGAACTTTTGTATGGGAAAAGTCATCTCCGGTGAACTTTTGTATTGGGAAAGTCATCTCCGGTGAACTTTTGTATGGGAAAAGTCATCTCCGGTGAACTTTTGTATTGGGAAAGTCATGCCCGGTGAACTTTTGTTTTGGGAAAGTCATGCCCGGTGAACTTTTGTATTGGGAAAGTCATCTCCGGTGAACTTTTGTATGGGAAAAGTCATCTCCGGTGAACTTTTGCATTGGGAAAGTCATCTCCGGTGAACTTTTGTATTGGGAAAGTCATGCCCGGTGAACTTTTGTTTTGGGAAAGTCATGCCCGGTGAACTTTTGTATTGGGAAAGTCATCTGCGGTGAACTTTTGTATTGGGAAAGTCATCTCCGGTGAACTTTTGTATTGGGAAAGTCATCTCCGGTGAACTTTTGTATTGGGAAAGTCATCTCCGGTGAACTTTTGTATGGGAAAAGTCATCTCCGGTGAACTTTTGTATTGGGAAAGTCATCTCCGGTGAACTTTTGTATGGGAAAAGTCATCTCCGGTGAACTTTTGTATTGGGAAAGTCATCTCCGGTGAACTTTTGTATTGGGAAAGTCATCTCCGGTGAACTTTTGTATGGGAAAAGTCATCTCCGGTGAACTTTTGTATTGGGAAAGTCATCTCCGGTGAACTTTTGTATTGGGAAAGTCATCTCCGGTGAACTTTTGTATTGGGAAAGTCATGCCCGGTGAACTTTTATATTGGGAAAGTCATCTCCGGTGAACTTTTGTATTGGGAAAGTCATCTCCGGTGAACTTTTGTATTGGGAAAGTCATGCCCGGTGAACTTTTGTATGGGAAAAGTCATCTCCGGTGAACTTTTGTATTGGGAAAGTCATCTCCGGTGAACTTTTGTATTGGGAAAGTCATCTCCGGTGAACTTTTGTATGGGAAAAGTCATCTCCGGTGAACTTTTGTATTGGGAAAGTCATCTCCGGTGAACTTTTGTATTGGGAAAGTCATCTCCGGTGAACTTTTGTATGGGAAAAGTCATCTCCGGTGAACTTTTGTATTGGGAAAGTCATCTCCGGTGAACTTTTGTATTGGGAAGTCATCTCCGGTGAACTTTTGTATGGGAAAAGTCATCTCCGGTGAACTTTTGTATTGCGAAAGTCATCTCCGGTGAACTTTTGTATGGGAAAAGTCATCTCCGGTGAACTTTTGTATTGGGAAAGTCATCTCCGGTGAACTTTTGTATTGGGAAAGTCATCTCCGGTGAACTTTTGTATTGGGAAAGTCATCTCCGGTGAACTTTTGTATGGGAAAAGTCATCTCCGGTGAACTTTTGTATGGGAAAAGTCATCTCCGGTGAACTTTTGTATTGGGAAAGTCATCTCCGGTGAACTTTTATATGGGAAAAGTCATCTCCGGTGAACTTTTGTATTGGGAAAGTCATGCCCGGTGAACTTTTGTATTGGGAAAGTCATCTCCGGTGAACTTTTGTATTGGGAAAGTCATCTCCGGTGAACTTTTGTATTGGGAAAGTCATGCCCGGTGAACTTTTATATTGGGAAAGTCATGCCCGGTGAACTTTTGTTTTGGGAAAGTCATGCCCGGTGAACTTTTGTATTGGGAAAGTCATCTCCGGTGAACTTTTGTATTGGGAAAGTCATGCCCGGTGAACTTTTGTATTGGGAAAGTCATCTCCGGTGAACTTTTGTATTGGGAAAGTCATCTCCGGTGAACTTTTGTATGGGAAAAGTCATCTCCGGTGAACTTTTGTATTGGGAAAGTCATCTCCGGTGAACTTTTGTATGGGAAAAGTCATCTCCGGTGAACTTTTGTATTGGGAAAGTCATGCCCGGTGAACTTTTGTATTGGGAAAGTCATCTCCGGTGAACTTTTGTATTGGGAAAGTCATCTCCGGTGAACTTTTGTATTGGGAAAGTCATCTCCGGTGAACTTTTGTATGGGAAAAGTCATCTCCGGTGAACTTTTGTATTGGGAAAGTCATCTCCGGTGAACTTTTGTATTGGGAAAGTCATCTCCGGTGAACTTTTGTATGGGAAAAGTCATCTCCGGTGAACTTTTGTATGGGAAAAGTCATCTCCGGTGAACTTTTGTATTGGGAAAGTCATCTCCGGTGAACTTTTGTATGGGAAAAGTCATCTCCGGTGAACTTTTGTATTGGGAAAGTCATGCCCGGTGAACTTTTGTTTTGGGAAAGTCATGCCCGGTGAACTTTTGTATTGGGAAAGTCATCTCCGGTGAACTTTTGTATGGGAAAAGTCATCTCCGGTGAACTTTTGTATTGGGAAAGTCATCTCCGGTGAACTTTTGTATTGGGAAAGTCATGCCCGGTGAACTTTTATATTGGGAAAGTCATGCCCGGTGAACTTTTGTATTGGGAAAGCCATCTCCGGTGAACTTTTGTATTGGGAAAGTCATGCCCGGTGAACTTTTGTATTGGGAAAGTCATCTCCGGTGAACTTTTGTATTGGGAAAGTCATCTCCGGTGAACTTTTGTATGGGAAAAGTCATCTCCGGTGAACTTTTGTATTGGGAAAGTCATCTCCGGTGAACTTTTGTATGGGAAAAGTCATCTCCGGTGAACTTTTGTATTGGGAAAGTCACCTCCGGTGAACTTTTGTATGGGAAAAGTCATCTCCGGTGAACTTTTGTATTGGGAAAGTCATCTCCGGTGAACTTTTGTATTGGGAAAGTCATCTCCGGTGAACTTTTGTATGGGAAAAGTCATCTCCGGTGAACTTTTGTATTGGGAAAGTCATCTCCGGTGAACTTTTGTATGGGAAAAGTCATCTCCGTTGAACTTTTGTATTGGGAAAGTCATGCCCGGTGAACTTTTGTATTGGGAAAGTCATGCCCGGTGAACTTTTGTATTGGGAAAGTCGTGCCCGGTGAACTTTTGTATTGGGAAAGTCGTGCCCGGTGAACTTTTGTATTGGGAAAGTCATGCCCGGTGAACTTTTGTATTGGGAAAGTCATCTCCGGTGAACTTTTGTATTGGGAAAGTCATCTCGGGTGAACTTTTGTATTGGGAAAGTCATGCCCGGTGAACTTTTGTATGGGAAAAGTCATCTCCGGTGAACTTTTGTATGGGAAAAGTCATCTCCGGTGACTTTTGTATTGGGAAAGTCATCTCCGGTGAACTTTTGTATTGGGAAAGTCATCTCCGGTGAACTTTTGTATTGGGAAAGTCATCTCCGGTGAACTTTTGTATGGGAAAAGTCATCTCCGGTGAACTTTTGTATTGGGAAAGTCATGCCCGGTGAACTTTTGTATTGGGAAAGTCATGCCCGGTGAACTTTTGTATGGGAAAAGTCATCTCCGGTTAGCTTTTGTATTGGGAAAGTCATCTCCGGTGAACTTTTGTATGGGAAAAGTCATCTCCGGTGAACTTTTGTATTGGGAAAGTCATGCCCGGTGAACTTTTGTATTGGGAAAGTCATCTCCGGTGAACTTTTGTATTGGGAAAGTCATCTCCGGTGAACTTTTGTATTGGGAAAGTCATGCCCGGTGAACTTTTATATTGGGAAAGTCATGCCCGGTGAACTTTTGTTTTGGGAAAGTCATGCCCGGTGAACTTTTGTATTGGGAAAGTCATCTCCGGTGAACTTTTGTATTGGGAAAGTCATGCCCGGTGAACTTTTGTATTGGGAAAGTCGTGCCCGGTGAACTTTTGTATTGGGAAAGTCATCTCCGGTGAACTTTTGTATTGGGAAAGTCATGCCCGGTGAACTTTTGTATTGGGAAAGTCATCTCCGGTGAACTTTTGTATGGGAAAAGTCATCTCCGGTGAACTTTTGTATTGGGAAAGTCATCTCCGGTGAACTTTTGTATGGGAAAAGTCATCTCCGGTGAACTTTTGTATGGGAAAAGTCATCTCCGGTGAACTTTTGTATTGGGAAAGTCATCTCCGGTGAACTTTTGTATTGGGAAAGTCATCTCCGGTGAACTTTTGTATTGGGAAAGTCATCTCCGGTGAACTTTTGTATTGGGAAAGTCATGCCCGGTGAACTTTTGTTTTGGGAAAGTCATGCCCGGTGAACTTTTGTATTGGGAAAGTCATCTCCGGTGAACTTTTGTATGGGAAAGTCATCTCCGGTGAACTTTTGTATTGGGAAAGTCATGCCCGGTGAACTTTTGTATTGGGAAAGTCATGCCCGGTGAACTTTTATATTGGGAAAGTCATCTCCGGTGAACTTTTGTATTGGGAAAGTCATCTCCGGTGAACTTTTGTATGGGAAAAGTCATCTCCGGTGAACTTTTGTATTGGGAAAGTCATCTCCGGTGAACTTTTGTATTGGGAAAGTCATCTCCGGTGAACTTTTGTATGGGAAAAGTCATCTCCGGTGAACTTTTGTATTGGGAAAGTCATCTCCGGTGAACTTTTGTATTGGGAAAGTCATCTCCGGTGAACTTTTGTATGGGAAAAGTCATCTCCGGTGAACTTTTGTATTGGGAAAGTCATCTCCGGTGAACTTTTGTATGGGAAAAGTCATCTCCGGTGAACTTTTGTATTGGGAAAGTCATCTCCGGTAAACTTTTATATGGGAAAAGTCATCTCCGGTGAACTTTTGTATGGGAAAAGTCATCTCCGGTGAACTTTTGTATTGGGAAAGTCATGCCCGGTGAACTTTTGTATTGGGAAAGTCATCTCCGGTGAACTTTTGTATGGGAAAAGTCATCTCCGGTGAACTTTTGTATTGGGAAAGTCATCTCCGGTGAACTTTTGTATGGGAAAAGTCATCTCCGGTGAACTTTTGTATTGGGAAAGTCATCTCCGGTGAACTTTTGTATTGGGAAAATTCATCTCCGGTGAACTTTTGTATGGGAAAAGTCATCTCCGGTGAACTTTTGTATTGGGAAAGTCATCTCCGGTGAACTTTTGTATGGGAAAAGTCATCTCCGGTGAACTTTTGTATTGGGAAAGTCATCTCCGGTGAACTTTTGTATGGGAAAAGTCATCTCCGGTGAACTTTTGTATTGGGAAAGTCATGCCCGGTGAACTTTTGTATTGGGAAAGTCATGCCCGGTGAACTTTTGTATTGGGAAAGTCATCTCCGGTGAACTTTTGTATTGGGAAAGTCATGCCCGGTGAACTTTTATATTGGGAAAGTCATCTCCGGTGAACTTTTGTATTGGGAAAGTCATCTCCGGTGAACTTTTGTATGGGAAAAGTCATCTCCGGTGAACTTTTGTATTGAGAAAGTCATCTCCGGTGAACTTTTGTATGGGAAAAGTCATCTCCGGTGAACTTTTGTATTGGGAAAGTCATGCCCGGTGAACTTTTGTATTGGGAAAGTCATGCCCGGTGAACTTTTGTATTGGGAAAGTCATGCCCGGTGAACTTTTGTATGGGAAAAGTCACCTCCGGTGAACTTTTGTATTGGGAAAGTCATCTCCGGTGAACTTTTGTATTGGGAAAGTCATCTCCGGTGAACTTTTGTATTGGGAAAGTCATCTCCGGTGAACTTTTGTATGGGAAAAGTCATCTCCGGTGAACTTTTGTATTGGAAAAGTCATCTCCGGTAAACTTTTGTATTGGGAAAGTCATCTCCGGTGAACTTTTGTATTGGGAAAGTCATCTCCGGTGAACTTTTGTATGGGAAAAGTCATCTCCGGTGAACTTTTGTATTGGGAAAGTCATCTCCGGTGAACTTTTGTATTGGGAAAGTCATCTCCGTTGAACTTTTGTATGGGAAAAGTCATCTCCGGTGAACTTTTGTATTGGGAAAGTCATCTCCGGTGAACTTTTGTATGGGAAAAGTCATCTCCGGTGAACTTTTGTATGGGAAAAGTCATCTCCGGTGAACTTTTGTATTGGGAAAGTCATCTCCGGTGAACTTTTGTATGGGAAAAGTCATCTCCGGTGAACTTTTGTATTGGGAAAGTCATCTCCGGTGAACTTTTGTATGGGAAAAGTCATGCCCGGTGAACTTTTGTATTGGGAAAGTCATCTCCGGTGAACTTTTGTATTGGGAAAGTCATCTCCGGTGAACTTTTGTATGGGAAAAGTCATCTCCGGTGAACTTTTGTATTGGGAAAGTCATCTCCGGTGAACTTTTGTATGGGAAAAGTCATCTCCGGTGAACTTTTGTATTGGGAAAGTCATCTCCGGTGAACTTTTGTATGGGAAAAGTCATCTCCGGTGAACTTTTGTATTGGGAAAGTCATCTCCGGTGAACTTTTGTATTGGGAAAGTCATCTCCGGTGAACTTTTGTATGGGAAAAGTCATCTCCGGTGAACTTTTGTATTGGGAAAGTCATCTCCGGTGAACTTTTGTATTGGGAAAGTCATGCCCGGTGAACTTTTGTATGGGAAAAGTCATCTCCGGTGAACTTTTGTATGGGAAAAGTCATCTCCGGTGAACTTTTGTATTGGGAAAGTCATCTCCGGTGAACTTTTGTATTGGGAAAGTCATGCCCGGTGAACTTTTGTATTGGGAAAGTCATGCCCGGTGAACTTTTGTATTGGGAAAGTCATGCCCGGTGAACTTTTGTATGGGAAAAGTCATCTCCGGTGAACTTTTGTATTGGGAAAGTCATCTCCGGTGAACTTTTGTATGGGAAAAGTCATCTCCGGTGAACTTTTGTATTGGGAAAGTCATCTCCGGTGAACTTTTGTATGGGAAAAGTCATCTCCGGTGAACTTTTGTATGGGAAAAGTCATCTCCGGTGAACTTTTGTATTGGGAAAGTCATCTCCGGTGAACTTTTGTATGGGAAAAGTCATCTCCGGTGAACTTTTGTATTGGGAAAGTCATCTCCGGTGAACTTTTGTATGGGAAAAGTCATCTCCGGTGAACTTTTGTATGGGAAAAGTCATCTCCGGTGAACTTTTGTATTGGGAAAGTCATCTCCGGTGAACTTTTGTATTGGGAAAGTCATCTCCGGTGAACTTTTGTATGGGAAAAGTCATCTCCGGTGAACTTTTGTATGGGAAAAGTCATCTCCGGTGAACTTTTGTATTGGGAAAGTCATCTCCGGTGAACTTTTGTATGGGAAAAGTCATCTCCGGTGAACTTTTGTATGGGAAAAGTCATCTCCGGTGAACTTTTGTATGGGAAAAGTCATCTCCGGTGAACTTTTGTATTGGGAAAGTCATCTCCGGTGAACTTTTGTATTGGGAAAGTCATCTCCGGTGAACTTTTGTATGGGAAAAGTCATCTCCGGTGAACTTTTGTATTGGGAAAGTCATCTCCGGTGAACTTTTGTATGGGAAAAGTCATCTCCGGTGAACTTTTGTATTGGGAAAGTCATCTCCGGTGAACTTTTGTATGGGAAAAGTCATCTCCGGTGAACTTTTGTATTGGGAAAGTCATCTCCGGTGAACTTTTGTATTGGGAAAGTCATCTCCGGTGAACTTTTGTATGGGAAAAGTCATCTCCGGTGAACTTTTGTATTGGGAAAGTCATCTCCGGTGAACTTTTGTATGGGAAAAGTCATCTCCGGTGAACTTTTGTATTGGGAAAGTCATGCCCGGTGAACTTTTGTATTGGGAAAGTCATGCCCGGTGAACTTTTGTATTGGGAAAGTCATGCCCGGTGAACTTTTGTATTGGGAAAGTCGTGCCCGGTGAACTTTTGTATTGGGAAAGTCATGCCCGGTGAACTTTTGTATTGGGAAAGTCATCTCCGGTGAACTTTTGTATTGGGAAAGTCATCTCCGGTGAACTTTTGTATGGGAAAAGTCATCTCCGGTGAACTTTTGTATTGGGAAAGTCATCTCCGGCGAACTTTTGTATTGGGAAAGTCATCTCCGGTGAACTTTTGTATGGGAAAAGTCATCTCCGGTGAACTTTTGTATTGGGAAAGTCATCTCCGGTGAACTTTTGTATGGGAAAAGTCATCTCCGGTGAACTTTTGTATTGGGAAAGTCATCTCCGGTGAACTTTTGTATGGGAAAAGTCATCTCCGGTGAACTTTTGTATTGGGAAAGTCATCTCCGGTGAACTTTTGTATTGGGAAAGTCATCTCTGGTGAACTTTTGTATTGGGAAAGTCATGCCCGGTGAACTTTTATATTGGGAAAGTCATGCCCGGTGAACTTTTGTTTTGGGAAAGTCATCTCCGGTGAACTTTTGTATTGGGAAAGTCATCTCCGGTGAACTTTTGTATGGGAAAAGTCATCTCCGGTGAACTTTTGTATTGGGAAAGTCATCTCCGGTGAACTTTTGTATTGGGAAAGTCATGCCCGGTGAACTTTTATATTGGGAAAGTCATGCCCGGTGAACTTTTGTATTGGGAAAGTCATCTCCGGTGAACTTTTGTATTGGGAAAGTCATGCCCGGTGAACTTTTGTATTGGGAAAGTCATCTCCGGTGAACTTTTGTATTGGGAAAGTCATCTCCGGTGAACTTTTGTATGGGAAAAGTCATCTCCGGTGAACTTTTGTATTGGGAAAGTCATCTCCGGTGAACTTTTGTATGGGAAAAGTCATCTCCGGTGAACTTTTGTATTGGGAAAGTCATCTCCGGTGAACTTTTGTATGGGAAAAGTCATACCCGGTGAACTTTTGTATTGGGAAAGTCATCTCCGGTGAACTTTTGTATTGGAAAGTCATCTCCGGTGAACTTTTGTATGGGAAAAGTCATCTCCGGTGAACTTTTGTATTGGGAAAATCATCTCCGGTGAACTTTTGTATGGGAAAAGTCATCTCCGGTGAACTATTGTATTGGGAAAGTCATCTCCGGTGAACTTTTGTATTGGGAAAGTCATGCCCGGTGAACTTTTGTATTGGGAAAGTCATGCCCGGTGAACTTTTGTATTGGGAAAGTCATCTCCGGTGAACTTTTGTATTGGGAAAGTCATCTCCGGTGAACTTTTGTATGGGAAAAGTCATCTCCGGTGAACTTTTGTATTGGGAAAGTCATCTCCGGTGAACTTTTGTATGGGAAAAGTCATCTCCGGTGAACTTTTGTATTGGGAAAGTCATCTCCGGTGAACTTTTGTATTGGGAAAGTCATCTCCGGTGAACTTTTGTATGGGAAAAGTCATCTCCGGTGAACTTTTGTATGGGAAAAGTCATCTCCGGTGAACTTTTGTATTGGGAAAGTCATCTCCGGTGAACTTTTGTATGGGAAAAGTCATCTCCGGTGAACTTTTGTATGGGAAAAGTCATCTCCGGTGAACTTTTGTATGGGAAAAGTCATCTCCGGTGAATTTTTGTATTGGGAAAGTCATCTCCGGTGAACTTTTGTATTGGGAAAGTCATCTCCGGTGAACTTTTGTATGGGAAAAGTCATCTCCGGTGAACTTTTGTATTGGAAAAGTCATCTCCGGTGAACTTTTGTATGGGAAAAGTCATCTCCGGTGAACTTTTGTATTGGGAAAGTCATCTCCGGTGAAGTTTTGTATGGGAAAAGTCATCTCCGGTGAACTTTTGTATTGGGAAAGTCATCTCCGGTGAACTTTTGTATTGGGAAAGTCATCTCCGGTGAACTTTTGTATGGGAAAAGTCATCTCCGGTGAACTTTTGTATTGGGAAAGTCATCTCCGGTGAACTTTTGTATGGGAAAAGTCATCTCCGGTGAACTTTTGTATTGGGAAAGTCATGCCCGGTGAACTTTTGTATTGGGAAAGTCATGCCCGGTGAACTTTTGTATTGGGAAAGTCATGCCGGTGAACTTTTGTATTGGGAAAGTCGTGCCCGGTGAACTTTTGTATTGGGAAAGTCATGCCCGGTGAACTTTTGTATTGGGAAAGTCATCTCCGGTGAACTTTTGTATTGGGAAAGTCATCTCCGGTGAACTTTTGTATTGGGAAAGTCATCTCCGGTGAACTTTTGTATGGGAAAAGTCATCTCCGGTGAACTTTTGTATTGGGAAAGTCATCTCCGGTGAACTTTTGTATTGGGAAAGTCATCTCCGGTGAACTTTTGTATGGGAAAAGTCATCTCCGGTGAACTTTTGTATTGGGAAAGTCATCTCCGGTGAACTTTTGTATGGGAAAAGTCATCTCCGGTGAACTTTTGTATGGGAAAAGTCATCTCCGGTGAACTTTTGTATTGGGAAAGTCATCTCCGGTGAACTTTTGTATGGGAAAAGTCATCTCCGGTGAACTTTTGTATTGGGAAAGTCATCTCCGGTGAACTTTTGTATTGGGAAAGTCATCTCCGGTGAACTTTTGTATTGGGAAAGTCATGCCCGGTGAACTTTTATATTGGGAAAGTCATGCCCGGTGAACTTTTGTTTTGGGAAAGTCATGCCCGGTGAACTTTTGTATTGGGAAAGTCGTGCCCGGTGAACTTTTGTATTGGGAAATCATGCCCGGTGAACTTTTGTATTGGGAAAGTCATCTCCGGTGAACTTTTGTATTGGGAAAGTCATCTCCGGTGAACTTTTATATTGGAAAAGTCATGCCCGGTGAACTTTTGTATTGGGAAAGTCATGCCCGGTGAACTATTGTATTGGGAAAGTCATGCCCGGTGAACTTTTGTATTGGGAAAGTCATGCCCGGTGAACTTTTGTATTGGGAAAGTCATCTCCGGTGAACTTTTGTATTGGGAAAGTCATCTCCGGTGAACTTTTGTATGGGAAAAGTCATCTCCGGTGAACTTTTGTATTGGGAAAGTCATCTCCGGTGAACTTTTGTATGGGAAAAGTCATCTCCGGTGAACTTTTGTATTGGGAAAGTCATCTCCGGTGAACTTTCGTATTGGGAAAGTCATCTCCGGTGAACTTTTGTATGGGAAAAGTCATCTCCGGTGAACTTTTGTATTGGGAAAGTCATCTCCGGTGAACTTTTGTATTGGGAAAGTCATCTCCGGTGAACTTTTGTATGGGAAAAGTCATCTCCGGTGAACTTTTGTATTGGGAAAGTCATCTCCGGTGAACTTTTGTATGGGAAAAGTCATCTCCGGTGAACTTTTGTATTGGGAAAGTCATCTCCGGTGAACTTTTGTATTGGGAAAGTCATCTCCGGTGAACTTTTGTATGGGAAAAGTCATCTCCGGTGAACTTTTGTATTGGGAAAGTCATCTCCGGTGAACTTTTGTATGGGAAAAGTCATCTCCGGTGAACTTTTGTATTGGGAAAGTCATGCCCGGTGAACTTTTGTATTGGGAAAGTCATGCCCGGTGAAAAGTTCGGTGAACTTTTATATTGGGAAAGTCATGCCCGGTGAATTTTTGGGAAAGTCATGCCCGGTGAACTTTTGTATTGCGAAAGTCATCTCCGGTGAACTTTTGTATTGGGAAAGTCATGCCCGGTGAAATTTTGTATTGGGAAAGTCATCTCCGGTGAACTTTTGTATTGGGAAAGTCATCTCCGGTGAACTTTTGTATGGGAAAAGTCATCTCCGGTGAACTTTTGTATTGGGAAAGTCATGCCCGGTGAACTTTTATATTGTGAAAGTCATCTCCGGTGAACTTTTGTATTGGGCAAGTCGTGCCCGGTGAACTTTTGTATTGGGAAAGTCATGCCCGGCGAACTTTTGTATTGGGAAAGTCATGCCCGGTGAACTTTTGTATTGGGAAAGTCATGCCCGGTGAACTTTTGTATTGGGAAAGTCATGCGCGGTGAACTTTTGTATTGGGAAAGTCATCTCCGGTGAACTTTTATATTGGAAAAGTCATGCCCGGTGAACTTTTGTATTGGTAAAGTCATGCCCGGTGAACTATTGTATTGGGAAAGTCATGCCCGGTGAACTTTTGTATTGGGAAAGTCATGCCCGGTGAACTTTTGTATTGGGAAAGTCATCTCCGGTGAACTTTTGTATTGGGAAAGTCATCTCCGGTGAACTTTTGTATGGGAAAAGTCATCTCCGGTGAACTTTTGTATTGGGAAAGTCATCTCCGGTGAACTTTTGTATGGGAAAAGTCATCTCCGGTGAACTTTTGTATGGGAAAAGTCATCTCCGGTGAACTTTTGTATTGGGAAAGTCATCTCCGGTGAACTTTTGTATGGGAAAAGTCATCTCCGGTGAACTTTTGTATTGGGAAAGTCATCTCCGGTGAACTTTTGTATGGGAAAAGTCATGCCCGGTGAACTTTTGTATTGGGAAAGTCATCTCCGGTGAACTTTTGTATTGGGAAAGTCATCTCCGGTGAACTTTTGTATGGGAAAAGTCATCTCCGGTGAACTTTTGTATTGGGAAAGTCATCTCCGGTGAACTTTTGTATGGGAAAAGTCATCTCCGGTGAACTTTTGTATTGGGAAAGTCATCTCCGGTGAGCTTTTGTATGGGAAAAGTCATCTCCGGTGAACTTTTGTATTGGGAAAGACATCTCCGGTGAACTTTTGTATTGGGAAAGTCATCTCCGGTGAACTTTTGTATTGGGAAAGTCATCTCCGGTGAACTTTTGTATTGGGAAAGTCATGCCCGGTGAACTTTTGTATGGGAAAAGTCATCTCCGGTGAACTTTTGTATGGGAAAAGTCATCTCCGGTGAACTTTTGTATTGGGAAAGTCATCTCCGGTGAACTTTTGTATTGGGAAAGTCATGCCCGGTGAACTTTTGTTTTGGGAAAGTCATGCCCGGTGAACTTTTGTATTGGGAAAGTCATCTCCGGTGAACTTTTGTATGGGAAAAGTCATCTCCGGTGAACTTTTGTATTGGGAAAGTCATCTCCGGTGAACTTTTGTATTGGGAAAGTCATGCCCGGTGAACTTTTATATTGGGAAAGTCATGCCCGGTGAACTTTTGTATTGGGAAAGCCATCTCCGGTGAACTTTTGTATTGGGAAAGTCATGCCCGGTGAACTTTTGTATTGGGAAAGTCATCTCCGGTGAACTTTTGTATTGGGAAAGTCATCTCCGGTGAACTTTTGTATGGGAAAAGTCATCTCCGGTGAACTTTTGTATGGGAAAAGTCATCTCCGGTGAACTTTTGTATTGGGAAAGTCATGCCCGGTGAACTTTTGTATTGGGAAAGTCATGCCCGGTGAACTTTTGTATTGGGAAAGTCATGCCCGGTGAACTTTTGTATTGGGAAAGTCGTGCCCGGTGAACTTTTGTATTGGGAAAGTCATGCCCGGTGAACTTTTGTATTGGGAAAGTCATCTCCGGTGAACTTTTGTATTGGGAAAGTCATCTCCGGTGAACTTTTGTATGGGAAAAGTCATCTCCGGTGAACTTTTGTATTGGGAAAGTCATCTCCGGTGAACTTTTGTATTGGGAAAGTCATCTCCGGTGAACTTTTGTATTGGGAAAGTCATCTCCGGTGAACTTTTGTATGGGAAAAGTCATCTCCGGTGAACTTTTGTATTGGGAAAGTCATCTCCGGTGAACTTTTGTATTGGGAAAGTCATCTCCGGTGAACTTTTGTATGGGAAAAGTCATCTCCGGTGAACTTTTGTATTGGGAAAGTCATCTCCGGTGAACTTTTGTATGGGAAAAGTCATCTCCGGTGAACTTTTGTATGGGAAAAGTCATCTCCGGTGAACTTTTGTATTGGGAAAGTCATCTCCGGTGAACTTTTGTATGGGAAAAGTCATCTCCGGTGAACTTTTGTATTGGGAAAGTCATCTCCGGTGAACTTTTGTATGGGAAAAGTCATCTCCGGTGAACTTTTGTATGGGAAAAGTCATCTCCGGTGAACTTTTGTATTGGGAAAGTCATCTCCGGTGAACTTTTGTATGGGAAAAGTCATCTCCGGTGAACTTTTGTATTGGGAAAGTCATCTCCGGTTAACTTTTGTATTGGGAAAGTCATCTCCGGTGAACTTTTGTATGGGAAAAGTCATCTCCGGTGAACTTTTGTATTGGGAAAGTCATCTCCGGTGAACTTTTGTTTGGGAAAAGTCATCTCCGGTGAACTTTTGTATTGGGAAAGTCATGCCCGGTGAACTTTTGTATTGGGAAAGTCATGCCCGGTGAACTTTTGTATTGGGAAAGTCATGCCCGGTGAACTTTTGTATTGGGAAAGTCGTGCCCGGTGAACTTTTGTATTGGGAATGTCATGCCCGGTGAACTTTTGTATTGGGAAAGTCATCTCCGGTGAACTTCTGTATTGGGAAAGTCATCTCCGGTGAACTTTTGTATGGGAAAAGTCATCTCCGGTGAACTTTTGTATTGGGAAAGTCATCTCCGGTGAACTTTTGTATTGGGAAAGTCATCTCCGGTGAACTTTTGTATTGGGAAAGTCATCTCCGGTGAACTTTTGTATGGGAAAAGTCATCTCCGGTGAACTTTTGTATTGGGAAAGTCATCTCCAGTGAAATTTGTATTGGGAAAGTCATCTCCGGTGAACTTTTGTATGGGAAAAGTCATCTCCGGTGAACTTTTGTATTGGGAAAGTCATCTCCGGTGAACTTTTGTATGGGAAAAGTCATCTCCGGTGAACTTTTGTATGGGAAAAGTCATCTCCGGTGAACTTTTGTATTGGGAAAGTCATCTCCGGTGAACTTTTGTATGGGAAAAGTCATCTCCGGTGAACTTTTGTATTGGGAAAGTCATCTCCGGTGAACTTTTGTATTGGGAAAGTCATCTCCGGTGAACTTTTGTATTGGGAAAGTCATGCCCGGTGAACTTTTATATTGGGAAAGTCATGCCCGGTGAACTTTTGTTTTGGGAAAGTCATGCCCGGTGAACTTTTGTATTGGGAAAGTCATCTCCGGTGAACTTTTGTATGGGAAAAGTCATCTCCGGTGAACTTTTGTATTGGGAAAGTCATCTCCGGTGAACTTTTGTATTGGGAAAGTCATGCCCGGTGAACTTTTATATTGGGAAAGTCATGCCCGGTGAACTTTTGTATTGGGAAAGTCATCTCCGGTGAACTTTTGTATTGGGAAAGTCATCTCCGGTGAACTTTTGTATTGGGAAAGTCATCTCCGGTGAACTTTTGTATGGGAAAAGTCATCTCCGGTGAACTTTTGTATTGGGAAAGTCATCTCCGGTGAACTTTTGTATGGGAAAAGTCATCTCCGGTGAACTTTTGTATTGGGAAAGTCATCTCCGGTGAACTTTTGTATGGGAAAAGTCATGCCCGGTGAACTTTTGTATTGGGAAAGTCATCTCCGGTGAACTTTTGTATTGGGAAAGTCATCTCCGGTGAACTTTTGTATGGGAAAAGTCATCTCCGGTGAACTTTTGTATGGGAAAAGTCATCTCCGGTGAACTTTTGTATGGGAAAAGTCATCTCCGGTGAACTTTTGTATTGGGAAAGTCATCTCCGGTGAACTTTTGTATGGGAAAAGTCATCTCCGGTGAACTTTTGTATTGGGAAAGTCATCTCCGGTGAACTTTTGTATGGGAAAAGTCATCTCCGGTGAACTTTTGTATTGGGAAAGTCATGCCCGGTGAACTTTTGTATTGGGAAAGTCATGCCCGGTGAACTTTTGTATTGGGAAAGTCATGCCCGGTGAACTTTTGTATTGGGAAAGTCGTGCCCGGTGAACTTTTGTATTGGGAAAGTCATGCCCGGTGAACTTTTGTATTGGGAAAGTCATCTCCGGTGAACTTTTGTATTGGGAAAGTCATCTCCGGTGAACTTTTGTATGGGAAAAGTCATCTCCGGTGAACTTTTGTATTGGGAAAGTCATCTCCGGTGAACTTTTGTATTGGGAAAGTCATCTCCGGTGAACTTTTGTATTGGGAAAGTCATCTCCGGTGAACTTTTGTATGGGAAAAGTCATCTCCGGTGAACTTTTGTATTGGGAAAGTCATCTCCGGTGAACTTTTGTATTGGGAAAGTCATCTCCGGTGAACTTTTGTATGGGAAAAGTCATCTCCGGTGAACTTTTGTATTGGGAAAGTCATCTCCGGTGAACTTTTGTATGGGAAAAGTCATCTCCGGTGAACTTTTGTATGGGAAAAGTCATCTCCGGTGAACTTTTGTATTGGGAAAGTCATCTCCGGTGAACTTTTGTATGGGAAAAGTCATCTCCGGTGAACTTTTGTATTGGGAAAGTCATCTCCGGTGAACTTTTGTATGGGAAAAGTCATCTCCGGTGAACTTTTGTATGGGAAAAGTCATCTCCGGTGAACTTTTGTATTGGGAAAGTCATCTCCGGTGAACTTTTGTATGGGAAAAGTCATCTCCGGTGAACTTTTGTATTGGGAAAGTCATCTCCGGTTAACTTTTGTATTGGGAAAGTCATCTCCGGTGAACTTTTGTATGGGAAAAGTCATCTCCGGTGAACTTTTGTATTGGGAAAGTCATCTCCGGTGAACTTTTGTATGGGAAAAGTCATCTCCGGTGAACTTTTGTATTGGGAAAGTCATGCCCGGTGAACTTTTGTATTGGGAAAGTCATGCCCGGTGAACTTTTGTATTGGGAAAGTCATGCCCGGTGAACTTTTGTATTGGGAAAGTCGTGCCCGGTGAACTTTCGTATTGGGAATGTCATGCCCGGTGAACTTTTGTATTGGGAAAGTCATCTCCGGTGAACTTTTGTATTGGGAAAGTCATCTCCGGTGAACTTTTGTATGGGAAAAGTCATCTCCGGTGAACTTTTGTATTGGGAAAGTCATCTCCGGTGAACTTTTGTATTGGGAAAGTCATCTCCGGTGAACTTTTGTATTGGGAAAGTCATCTCCGGTGAACTTTTGTATGGGAAAAGTCATCTCCGGTGAACTTTTGTATTGGGAAAGTCATCTCCGGTGAACTTTTGTATTGGGAAAGTCATCTCCGGTGAACTTTTGTATGGGAAAAGTCATCTCCGGTGAACTTTTGTATTGGGAAAGTCATCTCCGGTGAACTTTTGTATGGGAAAAGTCATGCCCGGTGAACTTTTGTATTGGGAAAGTCATCTCCGGTGAACTTTTGTATTGGGAAAGTCATCTCCGGTGAACTTTTGTATGGGAAAAGTCATCTCCGGTGAACTTTTGTATGGGAAAAGTCATCTCCGGTGAACTTTTGTATGGGAAAAGTCATCTCCGGTGAACTTTTGTATTGGGAAAGTCATCTCCGGTGAACTTTTGTATGGGAAAAGTCATCTCCGGTGAACTTTTGTATTGGGAAAGTCATCTCCGGTGAACTTTTGTATGGGAAACGTCATCTCCGGTGAACTTTTGTATTGGGAAAGTCATGCCCGGTGAACTTTTGTATTGGGAAAGTCATGCCCGGTGAACTTTTGTATTGGGAAAGTCATGCCCGGTGAACTTTTGTATTGGGAAAGTCGTGCCCGGTGAACTTTTGTATTGGGAAAGTCATGCCCGGTGAACTTTTGTATTGGGAAAGTCATCTCCGGTGAACTTTTGTATTGGGAAAGTCATCTCCGGTGAACTTTTGTATGGGAAAAGTCATCTCCGGTGAACTTTTGTATTGGGAAAGTCATCTCCGGTGAACTTTTGTATTGGGAAAGTCATCTCCGGTGAACTTTTGTATTGGGAAAGTCATCTCCGGTGAACTTTTGTATGGGAAAAGTCATCTCCGGTGAACTTTTGTATTGGGAAAGTCATCTCCGGTGAACTTTTGTATTGGGAAAGTCATCTCCGGTGAACTTTTGTATGGGAAAAGTCATCTCCGGTGAACTTTTGTATTGGGAAAGTCATCTCCGGTGAACTTTTGTATGGGAAAAGTCATCTCCGGTGAACTTTTGTATGGGAAAAGTCATCTCCGGTGAACTTTTGTATTGGGAAAGTCATCTCCGGTGAACTTTTGTATGGGAAAAGTCATCTCCGGTGAACTTTTGTATTGGGAAAGTCATCTCCGGTGAACTTTTGTATGGGAAAAGTCATCTCCGGTGAACTTTTGTATGGGAAAAGTCATCTCCGGTGAACTTTTGTATTGGGAAAGTCATCTCCGGTGAACTTTTGTATGGGAAAAGTCATCTCCGGTGAACTTTTGTATTGGGAAAGTCATCTCCGGTTAACTTTTGTATTGGGAAAGTCATCTCCGGTGAACTTTTGTATGGGAAAAGTCATCTCCGGTGAACTTTTGTATTGGGAAAGTCATCTCCGGTGAACTTTTGTATGGGAAAAGTCATCTCCGGTGAACTTTTGTATTGGGAAAGTCATGCCCGGTGAACTTTTGTATTGGGAAAGTCATGCCCGGTGAACTTTTGTATTGGGAAAGTCATGCCCGGTGAACTTTTGTATTGGGAAAGTCGTGCCCGGTGAACTTTTGTATTGGGAATGTCATGCCCGGTGAACTTTTGTATTGGGAAAGTCATCTCCGGTGAACTTTTGTATTGGGAAAGTCATCTCCGGTGAACTTTTGTATGGGAAAAGTCATCTCCGGTGAACTTTTGTATTGGGAAAGTCATCTCCGGTGAACTTTTGTATTGGGAAAGTCATCTCCGGTGAACTTTTGTATTGGGAAAGTCATCTCCGGTGAACTTTTGTATGGGAAAAGTCATCTCCGGTGAACTTTTGTATTGGGAAAGTCATCTCCGGTGAACTTTTGTATTGGGAAAGTCATCTCCGGTGAACTTTTGTATGGGAAAAGTCATCTCCGGTGAACTTTTTTATTGGGAAAGTCATCTCCGGTGAACTTTTGTATGGGAAAAGTCATCTCCGGTGAACTTTTGTATGGGAAAAGTCATCTCCGGTGAACTTTTGTATTGGGAAAGTCATCTCCGGTGAACTTTTGTATGGGAAAAGTCATCTCCGGTGAACTTTTGTATTGGGAAAGTCATCTCCGGTGAACTTTTGTATTGGGAAAGTCATCTCCGGTGAACTTTTGTATTGGGAAAGTCATGCCCGGTGAACTTTTATATTGGGAAAGTCATGCCCGGTGAACTTTTGTTTTGGGAAAGTCATGCCCGGTGAACTTTTGTATTGGGAAAGTCATCTCCGGTGAACTTTTGTATGGGAAAAGTCATCTCCGGTGAACTTTTGTATTGGGAAAGTCATCTCCGGTGAACTTTTGTATTGGGAAAGTCATGCCCGGTGAACTTTTATATTGGGAAAGTCATGCCCGGTGAACTTTTGTATTGGGAAAGTCATCTCCGGTGAACTTTTGTATTGGGAAAGTCATGCCCGGTGAACTTTTGTATTGGGAAAGTCATCTCCGGTGAACTTTTGTATTGGGAAAGTCATCTCCGGTGAACTTTTGTATGGGAAAAGTCATCTCCGGTGAACTTTTGTATTGGGAAAGTCATCTCCGGTGAACTTTTGTATGGGAAAAGTCATCTCCGGTGAACTTTTGTATTGGGAAAGTCATCTCCGGTGAACTTTTGTATGGGAAAAGTCATGCCCGGTGAACTTTTGTATTGGGAAAGTCATCTCCGGTGAACTTTTGTATGGGAAAAGTCATCTCCGGTGAACTTTTGTATTGGGAAAGTCATCTCCGGTGAACTTTTGTATGGGAAAAGTCATCTCCGGTGAACTTTTGTATGGGAAAAGTCATCTCCGGTGAACTTTTGTATTGGGAAAGTCATGCCCGGTGAACTTTTGTATTGGGAAAGTCATCTCCGGTGAACTTTTGTATTGGCAAAGTCATCTCCGGTGAACTTTTTTATGGGAAAAGTCATCTCCGGTGAACTTTTGTATTGGGAAAGTCATCTCCGGTGAACTTTTGTATGGGAAAAGTCATCTCCGGTGAACTTTTGTATTGGGAAAGTCATGCCCGGTGAACTTTTGTATTGGGAAAGTCATCTCCGGTGAACTTTTGTATTGGGAAAGTCATCTCCGGTGAACTTTTGTATGGGAAAAGTCATCTCCGGTGAACTTTTGTATTGGGAAAGTCATCTCCGGTGAACTTTTGTATTGGGAAAGTCATCTCCGGTGAACTTTTGTATTGGGAAAGTCATCTCCGGTGAACTTTTGTATGGGAAAAGTCATCTCCGGTGAACTTTTGTATTGGGAAAGTCTTTTGTATGGGAAACTTTTGTATGGGAACTTTTGTATGGGAAAAGTCATCTCCGGTGAACTTTTGTATTGGGAAAGTCATCTCCGGTGAACTTTTGTATGGGAAAAGTCATCTCCGGTGAACTTTTGTATGGGAAAATCATCTCCGGTGAACTTTTGTATTGGGAAAGTCATCTCCGGTGAACTTTTGTATGGGAAAAGTCATCTCCGGTGAACTTTTGTATTGGGAAAGTCATCTCCGGTGAACTTTTGTATTGGGAAAGTCATCTCCGGTGAACTTTTGTATTGGGAAAGTCATGCCCGGTGAACTTTTGTATTGGGAAAGTCATGCCCGGTGAACTTTTGTATGGGAAAAGTCATCTCCGGTGAACTTTTGTATGGGAAAAGTCATCTCCGGTGAACTTTTGTATGGGAAAAGTCATCTCCGGTGAACTTTTGTATTGGGAAAGTCATCTCCGGTGAACTTTTGTATGGGAAAAGTCATCTCCGGTGAACTTTTGTATTGGGAAAGTCATGCCCGGTGAACTTTTGTATTGGGAAAGTCATCTCCGGTGAACTTTTGTATGGGAAAAGTCATCTCCGGTGAACTTTTGTATGGGAAAAGTCATCTCCGGTGAACTTTTGTATTGGGAAAGTCATCTCCGGTGAACTTTTGTATGGGAAAAGTCATCTCCGGTGAACTTTTGTATTGGGAAAGTCATGCCCGGTGAACTTTTGTATTGGGAAAGTCATCTCCGGTGAACTTTTGTATTGGGAAAGTCATCTCCGGTGAACTTTTGTATGGGAAAGTCATGCCCGGTGAACTTTTGTATTGGGAAAGTCATGCCCGGTGAACTTTTGTATTGGGAAAGTCGTGCCCGGTGAACTTTTGTATTGGGAAAGTCATGCCCGGTGAACTTTTGTATTGGGAAAGTCATCTCCGGTGAACTTTTGTATTGGGAAAGTCATCTCCGGTGAACTTTTGTATGGGAAAAGTCATCTCCGGTGAACTTTTGTATTGGGAAAGTCATGCCCGGTGAACTTTTGTTTTGGGAAAGTCATGCCCGGTGAACTTTTGTATTGGGAAAGTCATCTCCGGTGAACTTTTGTATGGGAAAAGTCATCTCCGGTGAACTTTTGTATTGGGAAAGTCATCTCCGGTGAACTTTTGTATTGGGAAAGTCATGCCCGGTGAACTTTTATATTGGGAAAGTCATGCCCGGTGAACTTTTGTATTGGGAAAGTCATCTCCGGTGAACTTTTGTATTGGGAAAGTCATGCCCGGTGAACTTTTGTATTGGGAAAGTCATCTCCGGTGAACTTTTGTATTGGGAAAGTCATCTCCGGTGAACTTTTGTATGGGAAAAGTCATCTCCGGTGAACTTTTGTATGGGAAAAGTCATCTCCGGTGAACTTTTGTATTGGGAAAGTCATCTCCGGTGAACTTTTGTATGGGAAAAGTCATCTCCGGTGAACTTTTGTATTGGGAAAGTCATCTCCGGTGAACTTTTGTATGGGAAAAGTCATCTCCGGTGAACTTTTGTATTGGGAAAGTCATCTCCGGTGAACTTTTGTATTGGGAAAGTCATCTCCGGTGAACTTTTGTATGGGAAAAGTCATCTCCGGTGAACTTTTGTATTGGGAAAGTCATCTCCGGTGAACTTTTGTATTGGGAAAGTCATCTCCGGTGAACTTCTGTATTGGGAAAAGTCATCTCCGGTGAACTTTTGTATTGGGAAAGTCATCTCCGGTGAACTTTTGTATGGGAAAAGTCATCTCCGGTGAACTTTTGTATTGGGAAAGTCATGCCCGGTGAACTTTTGTATTGGGAAAGTCATGCCCAGTGAACTTTTGTATTGGGAAAGTCATCTCCGGTGAACTTTTGTATTGGGAAAGTCATGCCCGGTGAACGTTTATATTGGGAAAGTCATGCCCGGTGAACTTTTGTTTTGGGAAAGTCATGCCCGGTGAACTTTTGTATTGGGAAAGTCATCTCCGGTGAACTTTTGTATTGGGAAAGTCATGCCCGGTGAACTTTTGTATTGGGAAAGTCATCTACGGTGAACTTTTGTATTGGGAAAGTCATCTCCGGTGAACTTTTGTATGGGAAAAGTCATCTCCGGTGAACTTTTGTATTGGGAAAGTCATGCCCGGTGAACTTTTATATTGTGAAAGTCATCTCCGGTGAACTTTTGTATTGGGCAAGTCGTGCCCGGTGAACTTTTGTATTGGGAAAGTCATGCCCGGCGAACTTTTGTATTGGGAAAGTCATGCCCGGTGAACTTTTGTATTGGGAAAGTCATGCCCGGTGAACTTTTGTATTGGGAAAGTCATGCCCGGTGAACTTTTGTATTGGGAAAGTCATCTCCGGTGAACTTTTATATTGGAAAAGTCATGCCCGGTGAACTTTTGTATTGGGAAAGTCATCTCCGGTGAACTTTTATATTGGAAAAGTCATGCCCGGTGAACTTTTGTATTGGGAAAGTCATCTCCGGTGAACTTTTGTATGGGAAAAGTCATCTCCGGTGAACTTTTGTATGGGAAAAGTCATCTCCGGTGAACTTTTGTATTGGGAAAGTCATCTCCGGTGAACTTTTGTATGGGAAAAGTCATCTCCGGTGAACTTTTGTATTGGGAAAGTCATCTCCGGTGATCTTTTGTATGGGAAAAGTCATGCCCGGTGAACTTTTGTATTGGGAAAGTCATCTCCGGTGAACTTTTGTATTGGGAAAGTCATCTCCGGTGAACTTTTGTATGGGAAAAGTCATCTCCGGTGAACTTTTGCATTGGGAAAGTCATCTCCGGTGAACTTTTGTATGGGAAAAGTCATCTCCGGTGAACTTTTGTATTGAGAAAGTCATCTCCGGTGAACTTTTGTATGGGAAAAGTCATCTCCGGTGAACTTTTGTATTGGGAAAGTCATCTCCGGTGAACTTTTGTATTGGGAAAGTCATCTCCGGTGAACTTTTGTATGGGAAAAGTCATCTCCGGTGAACTTTTGTATTGGGAAAGTCATCTCCGGTGAACTTTTGTATTGGGAAAGTCATGCCCGGTGAACTTTTGTATGGGAAAAGTCATCTCCGGTGAACTTTTGTATGGGAAAAGTCATCTCCGGTGAACTTTTGTATTGGGAAAGTCATTTCCGGTGAACTTTTGTATTGGGAAAGTCATGCCCGGTGAACTTTTGTATTGGGAAAGTCATGCCCGGTGAACTTTTGTATTGGGAAAGTCATGCCCGGTGAACTTTTGTATGGGAAAAGTCATCTCCGGTGAACTTTTGTATTGGGAAAGTCATCTCCGGTGAACTTTTGTATGGGAAAAGTCATCTCCGGTGAACTTTTGTATTGGGAAAGTCATCTCCGGTGAACTTTTGTATGGGAAAAGTCATCTCCGGTGAACTTTTGTATGGGAAAAGTCATCTCCGGTGAACTTTTGTATTGGGAAAGTCATCTCCGGTGAACTTTTGTATGGGAAAAGTCATCTCCGGTGAACTTTTGTATTGGGAAAGTCATCTCCGGTGAACTTTTGTATTGGGAAAGTCATCTCCGGTGAACTTTTGTGTGGGAAAAGTCATCTCCGGTGAACTTTTGTATTGGGAAAGTCATCTCCGGTGAACTTTTGTATGGGAAAAGTCATCTCCGGTGAACTTTTGTATGGGAAAAGTCATCTCCGGTGAACTTTTGTATGGGAAAAGTCATCTCCGGTGAACTTTTGTATGGGAAAAGTCATCTCCGGTGAACTTTTGTATTGGGAAAGTCATCTCCGGTGAACTTTTGTATGGGAAAAGTCATCTCCGGTGAACTTTTGTATGGGAAAAGTCATCTCCGGTGAACTTTTGTATTGGGAAAGTCATCTCCGGTGAACTTTTGTATGGGAAAAGTCATCTCCGGTGAACTTTTGTATTGGGAAAGTCATCTCCGGTGAACTTTTGTATGGGAAAAGTCATCTCCGGTGAACTTTTGTATTGGGAAAGTCATATCCGGTGAACTTTTGTATTGGGAAAGTCATCTCCGGTGAACTTTTGTATGGGAAAAGTCATCTCCGGTGAACTTTTGTATTGGGAAAGTCATCTCCGGTGAACTTTTGTATTGGGAAAGTCATCTCCGGTGAACTTTTGTATGGGAAAAGTCATCTCCGGTGAACTTTTGTATTGGGAAAGTCATGCCCGGTGAACTTTTGTATTGGGAAAGTCATGCCCGGTGAACTTTTGTATTGGGAAAGTCATGCCCGGTGAACTTTTGTATTGGGAAAGTCGTGCCCGGTGAACTTTTGTATTGGGAAAGTCATGCCCGGTGAACTTTTGTTTTGGGAAAGTCATGCCCGGTGAACTTTTGTATTGGGAAAGTCATCTCCGGTGAACTTTTGTATGGGAAAAGTCATCTCCGGTGAACTTTTGTATTGGGAAAGTCATCTCCGGTGAACTTTTGTATTGGGAAAGTCATGCCCGGTGAACTTTTATATTGGGAAAGTCATGCCCGGTGAACTTTTGTATTGGGAAAGTCATCTCCGGTGAACTTTTGTATTGGGAAAGTCATGCCCGGTGAACTTTTGTATTGGGAAGTCATCTCCGGTGAACTTTTGTATTGGGAAAGTCATCTCCGGTGAACTTTTGTATGGGAAAAGTCATCTCCGGTGAACTTTTGTATTGGGAAAGTCATCTCCGGTGAACTTTTGTATGGGAAAAGTCATCTCCGGTGAACTTTTGTATTGGGAAAGTCATCTCCGGTGAACTTTTGTATGGGAAAAGTCATCTCCGGTGAACTTTTGTATTGGGAAAGTCATCTCCGGTGAACTTTTGTATGGGAAAAGTCATCTCCGGTGAACTTTTGTATTGGGAAAGTCATGCCCGGTGAACTTTTGTATTGGGAAAGTCATGCCCGGTGAACTTTTGTATTGGGAAAGTCATCTCCGGTGAACTTTTGTATTGGGAAAGTCATGCCCGGTGAACTTTTATATTGGGAAAGTCATCTCCGGTGAACTTTTGTATTGGGAAAGTCATCTCCGGTGAACTTTTGTATGGGAAAAGTCATCTCCGGTGAACTTTTGTATGGGAAAAGTCATCTCCGGTGAACTTTTGTATTGGGAAAGTCATCTCCGGTGAACTTTTTATGGGAAAAGTCATCTCCGGTGAACTTTTGTATTGGGAAAGTCATCTCCGGTGAACTTTTGTATGGGAAAAGTCATCTCCGGTGAACTTTTGTATTGGGAAAGTCATCTCCGGTGAACTTTTGTATTGGGAAAGTCATCTCCGGTGAACTTTTGTATGGGAAAAGTCATCTCCGGTGAACTTTTGTATTGGGAAAGTCATCTCCGGTGAACTTTTGTATTGGGAAAGTCATGCCCGGTGAACTTTTGTATGGGAAAAGTCATCTCCGGTGAACTTTTGTATGGGAAAAGTCATCTCCGGTGAACTTTTGTATTGGGAAAGTCATCTCCGGTGAACTTTTGTATTGGGAAAGTCATGCCCGGTGAACTTTTGTATTGGGAAAGTCATGCCCGGTGAACTTTTGTATTGGGAAAGTCATGCCCGGTGAACTTTTGTATGGGAAAAGTCATCTCCGGTGAACTTTTGTATTGGGAAAGTCATCTCCGGTGAACTTTTGTATGGGAAAAGTCATCTCCGGTGAACTTTTGTATTGGGAAAGTCATCTCCGGTGAACTTTTGTATGGGAAAAGTCATCTCCGGTGAACTTTTGTATGGGAAAAGTCATCTCCGGTGAACTTTTGTATTGGGAAAGTCATCTCCGGTGAACTTTTGTATGGGAAAAGTCATCTCCGGTGAACTTTTGTATTGGGAAAGTCATCTCCGGTGAACTTTTGTATGGGAAAAGTCATCTCCGGTGAACTTTTGTATGGGAAAAGTCATCTCCGGTGAACTTTTGTATTGGGAAAGTCATCTCCGGTGAACTTTTGTATTGGGAAAGTCATCTCCGGTGAACTTTTGTATGGGAAAAGTCATCTCCGGTGAACTTTTGTATGGGAAAAGTCATCTCCGGTGAACTTTTGTATTGGGAAAGTCATCTCCGGTGAACTTTTGTATGGGAAAAGTCATCTCCGGTGAACTTTTGTATGGGAAAAGTCATCTCCGGTGAACTTTTGTATGGGAAAAGTCATCTCCGGTGAACTTTTGTATTGGGAAAGTCATCTCCGGTGAACTTTTGTATTGGGAAAGTCATCTCCGGTGAACTTTTGTATGGGAAAAGTCATCTCCGGTGAACTTTTGTATTGGGAAAGTCATCTCCGGTGAACTTTTGTATGGGAAAAGTCATCTCCGGTGAACTTTTGTATTGGGAAAGTCATCTCCGGTGAACTTTTGTATGGGAAAAGTCATCTCCGGTGAACTTTTGTATTGGGAAAGTCATCTCCGGTGAACTTTTGTATTGGGAAAGTCATCTCCGGTGAACTTTTGTATGGGAAAAGTCATCTCCGGTGAACTTTTGTATTGGGAAAGTCATCTCCGGTGAACTTTTGTATGGGAAAAGTCATCCCCGGTGAACTTTTGTATTGGGAAAGTCATGCCCGGTGAACTTTTGTATTGGGAAAGTCATGCCCGGTGAACTTTTGTATTGGGAAATTCATGCCCGGTGAACTTTTGTATTGGGAAAGTCGTGCCCGGTGAACTTTTGTATTGGGAAAGTCATGCCCGGTGAACTTTTGTATTGGGAAAGTCATCTCCGGTGAACTTTTGTATTGGGAAAGTCATCTCCGGTGAACTTTTGTATGGGAAAAGTCATCTCCGGTGAACTTTTGTATTGGGAAAGTCATCTCCGGTGAACTTTTGTATTGGGAAAGTCATCTCCGGTGAACTTTTGTATTGGGAAAGTCATCTCCGGTGAACTTTTGTATGGGAAAAGTCATCTCCGGTGAACTTTTGTATTGGGAAAGTCATCTCCGGTGAACTTTTGTATTGGGAAAGTCATCTCCGGTGAACTTTTGTATGGGAAAAGTCATCTCCGGTGAACTTTTGTATTGGGAAAGTCATCTCCGGTGAACTTTTGTATGGGAAAAGTCATCTCCGGTGAACTTTTGTATGGGAAAAGTCATCTCCGGTGAACTTTTGTATTGGGAAAGTCATCTCCGGTGAACTTTTGTATGGGAAAAGTCATCTCCGGTGAACTTTTGTATTGGGAAAGTCATCTCCGGTGAACTTTTGTATTGGGAAAGTCATCTCCGGTGAACTTTTGTATTGGGAAAGTCATGCCCGGTGAACTTTTATATTGGGAAAGTCATGCCCGGTGAACTTTTGTTTTGGGAAAGTCATGCCCGGTGAACTTTTGTATTGGGAAAGTCATCTCCGGTGAACTTTTGTATGGGAAAAGTCATCTCCGGTGAACTTTTGTATTGGGAAAGTCATCTCCGGTGAACTTTTGTATTGGGAAAGTCATGCCCGGTGAACTTTTATATTGGGAAAGTCATGCCCGGTGAACTTTTGTATTGGGAAAGTCATCTCCGGTGAACTTTTGTATTGGGAAAGTCATGCCCGGTGAACTTTTGTATTGGGAAAGTCATCTCCGGTGAACTTTTGTATTGGGAAAGTCATCTCCGGTGAACTTTTGTATGGGAAAAGTCATCTCCGGTGAACTTTTGTATTGGGAAAGTCATCTCCGGTGAACTTTTGTATGGGAAAATTCATCTCCGGTGAACTTTTGTATTGGGAAAGTCATCTCCGGTGAACTTTTGTATTGGGAAAGTCATCTCCGGTGAACTTTTGTATGGGAAAAGTCATGCCCGGTGAACTTTTGTATTGGGAAAGTCATCTCCGGTGAACTTTTGTATTGGGAAAGTCATCTCCGGTGAACTTTTGTATTGGGAAAGTCATGCCCGGTGAACTTTTGTATTGGGAAAGTCATCTCCGGTGAACTTTTGTATGGGAAAAGTCATCTCCGGTGAACTTTTGTATTGGAAAGTCATCTCCGGTGAACTTTTGTATTGGTAAAGTCATGCCCGGTGAACTTTTGTATTGGGAAAGTCATGCCCGGTGAATTTTTGTATTGGGAAAGTCATCTCCGGTGAACTTTTGTATTGGGAAAGTCATCTCCGGTGAACTTTTGTATGGGAAAAGTCATCTCCGGTGAACTTTTGTATTGGGAAAGTCATCTCCGGTGAACTTTTGTATGGGAAAAGTCATCTCCGGTGAACTTTTGTATTGGGAAAGTCATCTCCGGTGAACTTTTGTATGGGAAAAGTCATGCCCGGTGAACTTTTGTATGGGAAAAGTCATCTCCGGTGAACTTTTGTATTGGGAAAGTCATCTCCGGTGAACTTTTGTATGGGAAAAGTCATCTCCGGTGAACTTTTGTATTGGGAAAGTCATCTCCGGTGAACTTTTGTATTGGGAAAGTCATCTCCGGTGAACTTTTGTATGGGAAAAGTCATCTCCGGTGAACTTTTGTATTGGGAAAGTCATCTCCGGTGAACTTTTGTATGGGAAAAGTCATCTCCGGTGAACTTTTGTATTGGGAAAGTCATCTCCGGTGAACTTTTGTATGGGAAAAGTCATGCCCGGTGAACTTTTGTATTGGGAAAGTCATCTCCGGTGAACTTTTGTATTGGGAAAGTCATCTCCGGTGAACTTTTGTATGGGAAAAGTCATCTCCGGTGAACTTTTGTATTGGGAAAGTCATCTCCGGTGAACTTTTTTATGGGAAAAGTCATCTCCGGTGAACTTTTGTATTGGGAAAGTCATCTCCGGTGAACTTTTGTATTGGGAAAGTCATGCCCGGTGAACTTTTGTATTGGGAAAGTCATGCCCGGTGAACTTTTGTATGGGAAAAGTCATCTCCGGTGAACTTTTGTATGGGAAAAGTCATCTCCGGTGAACTTTTGTATTGGGAAAGTCATCTCCGGTGAACTTTTGTATGGGAAAAGTCATCTCCGGTGAACTTTTGTATTGGGAAAGTCATCTCCGGTGAACTTTTGTATTGGGAAAGTCATCTCCGGTGAACTTTTGTATTGGGAAAGTCATCTCCGGTGAACTTTTGTATTGGGAAAGTCATCTCCGGTGAACTTTTGTATGGGAAAAGTCATCTCCGGTGAACTTTTGTATTGGGAAAGTCATCTCCGGTGAACTTTTGTATGGGAAAAGTCATGCCCGGTGAACTTTTGTATTGGGAAAGTCATCTCCGGTGAACTTTTGTATTGGGAAAGTCATCTCCGGTGAACTTTTGTATGGGAAAAGTCATCTCCGGTGAACTTTTGTATTGGGAAAGTCATCTCCGGTGAACTTTTGTATGGGAAAAGTCATGCCCGGTGAACTTTTGTATTGGGAAAGTCATCTCCGGTGAACTTTTGTATTGGGAAAGTCATCTCCGGTGAACTTTTGTATTGGGAAAGTCATCTCCGGTGAACTTTTGTATGGGAAAAGTCATCTCCGGTAAACTTTTGTATTGGGAAAGTCATCTCCGGTGAACTTTTGTATGGGAAAAGTCATCTCCGGTGAACTTTTGTATTGGGAAAGTCATCTCCGGTGAACTTTTGTATGGGAAAAGTCATGCCCGGTGAACTTTTGTATTGGGAAAGTCATCTCCGGTGAACTTTTGTATTGGGAAAGTCATCTCCGGTGAACTTTTGTATGGGAAAAGTCATCTCCGGTGAACTTTTGTATTGGGAAAGTCATCTCCGGTGAACTTTTGTATTGGGAAAGTCATCTCCGGTGAACTTTTGTATGGGAAAAGTCATCTCCGGTGAACTTTTGTATTGGGAAAGTCATCTCCGGTGAACTTTTGTATGGGAAAAGTCATCTCCGGTGAACTTTTGTATTGGGAAAGTCATCTCCGGTGAACTTTTGTATGGGAAAAGTCATGCCCGGTGAACTTTTGTATTGGGAAAGTCATCTCCGGTGAACTTTTGTATGGGAAAAGTCATCTCCGGTGAACTTTTGTATTGGGAAAGTCATCTCCGGTGAACTTTTGTATTGGGAAAGTCATCTCCGGTGAACTTTTGTATGGGAAAAGTCATCTCCGGTGAACTTTTGTATTGGGAAAGTCATCTCCGGTGAACTTTTGTATGGGAAAAGTCATCTCCGGTGAACTTTTGTATTGGGAAAGTCATCTCCGGTGAACTTTTGTATGGGAAAAGTCATCTCCGGTGAACTTTTGTATTGGGAAAGTCATGCCCGGTGAACTTTTGTATTGGGAAAGTCATCTCCGGTGAACTTTTGTATTGGGAAAGTCATCTCCGGTGAACTTTTGTATGGGAAAAGTCATCTCCGGTGAACTTTTGTATTGGGAAAGTCATCTCCGGTGAACTTTTGTATTGGGAAAGTCATCTCCGGTGAACTTTTGTATTGGGAAAGTCATCTCCGGTGAACTTTTGTATGGGAAAAGTCATCTCCGGTGAACTTTTGTATTGGGAAAGTCATCTCCGGTGAACTTTTGTATTGGGAAAGTCATCTCCGGTGAACTTTTGTATGGGAAAAGTCATCTCCGGTGAACTTTTGTATTGGGAAAGTCATCTCCGGTGAACTTTTGTATGGGAAAAGTCATCTCCGGTGAACTTTTGTATGGGAAAAGTCATCTCCGGTGAACTTTTGTATTGGGAAAGTCATCTCCGGTGAACTTTTGTATGGGAAAAGTCATCTCCGGTGAACTTTTGTATTGGGAAAGTCATCTCCGGTGAACTTTTGTATTGGGAAAGTCATATCCGGTGATCTTTTGTATTGGGGAAAGTCATGCCCGGTGAACTTTTGTATTGGGAAAGTCATGCCCGGTGAACTTTTGTATGGGAAAAGTCATCTCCGGAGAACTTTTGTATGGGAAAAGTCATCTCCGGTGAACTTTTGTATGGGAAAAGTCATCTCCGGTGAACTTTTGTATTGGGAAAGTCATCTCCGGTGAACTTTTGTATGGGAAAAGTCATCTCCGGTGAACTTTTGTATTGGGAAAGTCATGCCCGGTGAACTTTTGTATTGGGAAAGTCATCTCCGGTGAACTTTTGTATGGGAAAAGTCATCTCCGGTGAACTTTTGTATGGGAAAAGTCATCTCCGGTGAACTTTTGTATTGGGAAAGTCATCTCCGGTGAACTTTTGTATGGGAAAAGTCATCTCCGGTGAACTTTTGTATTGGGAAAGTCATGCCCGGTGAACTTTTGTTTTGGGCAAGTCATGCCCGGTGAACTTTTGTATTGGGAAAGTCATCTCCGGTGAACTTTTGTATGGGAAAAGTCATCTCCGGTGAACTTTTGTATTGGGAAAGTCATCTCCGGTGAACTTTTGTATTGGGAAAGTCATGCCCGGTGAACTTTTATATTGGGAAAGTCATGCCCGGTGAACTTTTGTATTGGGAAAGTCATCTCCGGTGAACTTTTGTATTGGGAAAGTCATGCCCGGTGAACTTTTGTATTGGGAAAGTCATCTCCGGTGAACTTTTGTATTGGGAAAGTCATCTCCGGTGAACTTTTGTATGGGAAAAGTCATCTCCGGTGAACTTTTGTATTGGGAAAGTCATCTCCGGTGAACTTTTGTATGGGAAAAGTCATCTCCGGTGAACTTTTGTATTGGGAAAGTCATCTCCGGTGAACTTTTGTATGGGAAAAGTCATCTCCGGTGAACTTTTGTATGGGAAAAGTCATCTCCGGTGAACTTTTGTATTGGGAAAGTCATCTCCGGTGAACTTTTGTATTGGGAAAGTCATCTCCGGTGAACTTTTGTATTGGGAAAGTCATCTCCGGTGAACTTTTGTATGGGAAAAGTCATCTCCGGTGAACTTTTGTATTGGGAAAGTCATCTCCGGTGAACTTTTGTATGGGAAAAATCATCTCCGGTGAACTTTTGTATTGGGAAAGTCATCTCCGGTGAACTTTTGTATTGGGAAAGTCATCTCCGGTGAACTTTTGTATGGGAAAAGTCATCTCCGGTGAACTTTTGTATTGGGAAAGTCATCTCCGGTGAACTTTTGTATTGGGAAAGTCATGCCCGGTGAACTTTTGTATTGGGAAAGTCATGCCCGGTGAACTTTTGTATTGGGAAAGTCATCTCCGGTGAACTTTTGTATTGGGAAAGTCATGCCCGGTGAACTTTTATATTGGGAAAGTCATGCCCGGTGAACTTTTGTTTTGGGAAAGTCATGCCCGGTGAACTTTTGTATTGGGAAAGTCATCTCCGGTGAACTTTTGTATTGGGAAAGTCATGCCCGGTGAACTTTTGTATTGGGAAAGTCATCTCCGGTGAACTTTTGTATTGGGAAAGTCATCTCCGGTGAACTTTTGTATTGGGAAAGTCATGCCGGTGAACTTTTGGTTTGGGAAAGTCATGCCCGGTGAACTTTTGTATTGGGAAAGTCATCTCCGGTGAACTTTTATATTGGAAAAGTCATGCCCGGTGAACTTTTGTATTGGGAAAGTCATGCCCGGTGAACTATTGTATTGGGAAAGTCATGCCCGGTGAACTTTTGTATTGGGAAAGTCATGCCCGGTGAACTTTTGCATTGGGAAAGTCATCTCCGGTGAACTTTTGTATTGGGAAAGTCATCTCCGGTGAACTTTTGTATGGGAAAAGTCATCTCCGGTGAACTTTTGTATTGGGAAAGTCATCTCCGGTGAACTTTTGTATGGGAAAAGTCATCTCCGGTGAACTTTTGTATGGGAAAAGTCATCTCCGGTGAACTTTTGTATTGGGAAAGTCATCTCCGGTGAACTTTTGTATGGGAAAAGTCATCTCCGGTGAACTTTTGTATTGGGAAAGTCATCTCCGGTGAACTTTTGTATGGGAAAAGTCATGCCCGGTGAACTTTTGTATTAGGAAAGTCATCTCCGGTGATCTTTTGTATTGGGAAAGTCATCTCCGGTGAACTTTTGTATGGGAAAAGTCATCTCCGGTGAACTTTTGTATTGGGAAAGTCATCTCCGGTGAACTTTTGTATGGGAAAAGTCATCTCCGGTGAACTTTTGTATTGGGAAAGTCATCTCCGGTGAACTTTTGTATGGGAAAAGTCATCTCCGGTGAACTTTTGTATTGGGAAAGTCATCTCCGGTGAACTTTTGTATTGGGAAAGTCATCTCCGGTGAACTTTTGTATGGGAAAAGTCATCTCCGGTGAACTTTTGTATTGGGAAAGTCATCTCCGGTGAACTTTTGTATTGGGAAAGTCATGCCCGGTGAACTTTTGTATGGGAAAAGTCATCTCCGGTGAACTTTTGTATGGGAAAAGTCATCTCCGTTGAACTTTTGTATTGGGAAAGTCATCTCCGGTGAACTTTTGTATTGGGAAAGTCATGCCCGGTGAACTTTTGTATTGGGAAAGTCATGCCCGGTGAACTTTTGTATTGGGAAAGTCATGCCCGGTGAACTTTTGTATTGGGAAAGTCATGCCCGGTGAACTTTTGTATGGGAAAAGTCATCTCCGGTGAACTTTTGTATTGGGAAAGTCATGCCCGGTGAACTTTTGTATTGGGAAAGTCATCTCCGGTGAACTTTTGTATTGGGAAAGTCATCTCCGGTGAACTTTTGTATTGGGAAAGTCATGCCCGGTGAACTTTTATATTGGGAAAGTCAAGCCCGGTGAACTTTTGTTTTGGGAAAGTCATGCCCGGTGAACTTTTGTATTGGGAAAGTCATCTCCGGTGAACTTTTGTATTGGGAAAGTCATGCCCGGTGAACTTTTGTATTGGGAAAGTCATCTCCGGTGAACTTTTGTATTGGGAAAGTCATCTCCGGTGAACTTTTGTATGGGAAAAGTCATCTCCGGTGAACTTTTGTATTGGGAAAGTCATCTCCGGTGAACTTTTGTATGGGAAAAGTCATCTCCGGTGAACTTTTGTATTGGGAAAGTCATGCCCGGTGAACTTTTGTATTGGGAAAGTCATCTCCGGTGAACTTTTGTATTGGGAAAGTCATCTCCGGTGAACTTTTGTATTGGGAAAGTCATCTCCGGTGAACTTTTGTATGGGAAAAGTCATCTCCGGTGAACTTTTGTATTGGGAAAGTCATCTCCGGTGAACTTTTTTATGGGAAAAGTCATCTCCGGTGAACTTTTGTATTGGGAAAGTCATCTCCGGTGAACTTTTGTATTGGGAAAGTCATCTCCGGTGAACTTTTGTATTGGGAAAGTCATCTCCGGTGAACTTTTGTATGGGAAAAGTCATCTCCGGTGAACTTTTGTATTGGGAAAGTCATCTCCGGTGAACTTTTGTATGGGAAAAGTCATCTCCGGTGAACTTTTGTATTGGGAAAGTCATCTCCGGTGAACTTTTGTATTGGGAAAGTCATCTCCGGTGAACTTTTGTATGGGAAAAGTCATCTCCGGTGAACTTTTGTATTGGGAAAGTCATCTCCGGTGAACTTTTGTATGGGAAAAGTCATCTCCGGTGAACTTTTGTATTGGGAAAGTCATGCTCGGTGAACTTTTGTATTGGGAAAGTCATGCCCGGTGAGCTTTTATATTGGGAAAGTCATCTCCGGTGAACTCTTGTATTGGGAAAGTCATCTCCGGTGAACTTTTGTATGGGAAAAGTCATCTCCGGTGAACTTTTGTATGGGAAAAGTCATCTCCGGTGAACTTTTGTATTGGGAAAGTCATCTCCGGTGAACTTTTGTATGGGAAAAGTCATCTCCGGTGAACTTTTGTATTGGGAAAGTCATCTCCGGTGAACTTTTGTATTGGGAAAATCATCTCCGGTGAACTTTTGTATTGGGAAAGTCATCTCCGGTGAACTTTTGTATTGGGAAAGTCATCTCCGGTGAACTTTTGTATGGGAAAAGTCATCTCCGGTGAACTTTTGTATGGGAAAAGTCATCTCCGGTGAACTTTTGTATTGGGAAAGTCATGCCCGGTAAACTTTTGTATTGGGAAAGTCATCTCCGGTGAACTTTTGTATTGGGAAAGTCATCTCCGGTGAACTTTTGTATTGGAAAGTCATGCCCGGTGAACTTTTATATTGGGAAAGTCATGCCCGGTGAACTTTTGTTTTGGGAAAGTCATGCCCGGTGAACTTTTGTATTGGGAAAGTCATCTCCGGTGAACTTTTGTATTGGGAAAGTCATGCCCGGTGAACTTTTGTATTGGGAAAGTCATCTCCGGTGAACTTTTGTATTGGGAAAGTCATCTCCGGTGAACTTTTGTATGGGAAAAGTCATCTCCGGTGAACTTTTGTATTGGAAAAGTCATCTCCGGTGAACTTTTGTATGGGAAAAGTCATCTCCGGTGAACTTTTGTATTGGGAAAGTCATGCCCGGTGAACTTTTGTATTGGGAAAGTCATCTCCGGAGAACTTTTGTATTGGGAAAGTCATCTCCGGTGAACTTTTGTATTGGGAAAGTCATCTCCGGTGAACTTTTGTATGGGAAAAGTCATCTCCGGTGAACTTTTGTATTGGGAAAGTCATTTCCGGTGAACTTTTGTATTGGGAAAGTCATCTCCGGTGAACTTTTGTATGGGAAAAGTCATCTCCGGTGAACTTTTGTATTGGGAAAGTCATCTCCGGTGAACTTTTGTATTGGGAAAATCATCTCCGGTGAACTTTTGTATTGGGAAAGTCATCTCCGGTGAACTTTTGTATTGGGAAAGTCATCTCCGGTGAACTTTTGTATGGGAAAAGTCATCTCCGGTGAACTTTTGTATGGGAAAAGTCATCTCCGGTGAACTTTTGTATTGGGAAAGTCATGCCCGGTAAACTTTTGTATTGGGAAAGTCATCTCCGGTGAACTTTTGTATTGGGAAAGTCATCTCCGGTGAACTTTTGTATTGGAAAGTCATGCCCGGTGAACTTTTATATTGGGAAAGTCATGCCCGGTGAACTTTTGTTTTGGGAAAGTCATGCCCGGTGAACTTTTGTATTGGGAAAGTCATCTCCGGTGAACTTTTGTATTGGGAAAGTCATGCCCGGTGAACTTTTGTATTGGGAAAGTCATCTCCGGTGAACTTTTGTATTGGGAAAGTCATCTCCGGTGAACTTTTGTATGGGAAAAGTCATCTCCGGTGAACTTTTGTATTGGAAAAGTCATCTCCGGTGAACTTTTGTATGGGAAAAGTCATCTCCGGTGAACTTTTGTATTGGGAAAGTCATGCCCGGTGAACTTTTGTATTGGGAAAGTCATCTCCGGAGAACTTTTGTATTGGGAAAGTCATCTCCGGTGAACTTTTGTATTGGGAAAGTCATCTCCGGTGAACTTTTGTATGGGAAAAGTCATCTCCGGTGAACTTTTGTATTGGGAAAGTCATTTCCGGTGAACTTTTGTATTGGGAAAGTCATCTCCGGTGAACTTTTGTATGGGAAAAGTCATCTCCGGTGAACTTTTGTATTGGGAAAGTCATCTCCTGTGAACTTTTGTATGGGAAAAGTCATCTCCGGTGAACTTTTGTATGGGAAAAGTCATCTCCGGTGAACTTTTGTATTGGGAAAGTCATGCCCGGTGAACTTTTGTATTGGGAAAGTCATGCCCGGTGAACTTTTGTATTGGGAAAGTCATGCCCGGTGAACTTTTGTATTGGGAAAGTCGTGCCCGGTGAACTTTTGTATTGGGAAAGTCGTGCCCGGTGAACTTTTGTATTAGGAAAGTCATCTCCGGTGAACTTTTGTATTGGGAAAGTCATCTCCGGTGAACTTTTGTATGGGAAAAGTCATCTCCGGTGAACTTTTGTATTGGGAAAGTCATCTCCGGTGAACTTTTGTATGGGAAAAGTCATCTCCGGTGAACTTTTGTATTGGGAAAGTCATGCCCGGTGAACTTTTGTATTGGGAAAGTCATGCCCGGTGAACTTTTATATTGGGAAAGTCATGCCCGGTGAACTTTTGTATTGGGAAAGTCATGCCCGGTGAACTTTTGTATTGGTAAAGTCATGCCCGGTGAACTTTTGTATGGGAAAAGTCATCTCCGGTGAACTTTTGTATTGGGAAAGTCATCTCCGGTGAACTTTTGTATGGGAAAAGTCATCTCCGGTGAACTTTTGTATTGGGAAAGTCATGCCCGGTGAACTTTTGTATTGGGAAAGTCATGCCCGGTGAACTTTTGTATTGGGAAAGTCATGCCCGGTGAACTTTTGTATTGGTAAAGTCATCTCCGGTGAACTTTTGTATTGGGAAAGTCATCTCCGGTGAACTTTTGTATTGGGAAAGTCATCTCCGGTGAACTTTTGTATGGGAAAAGTCATCTCCGGTGAACTTTTGTATTGGGAAAGTCATCTCCGGTGAACTTTTGTATGGGAAAAGTCATCTCCGGTGAACTTTTGTATGGGAAAAGTCATCTCCGGTGAACTTTTGTATTGGGAAAGTCATGCCCGGTGAACTTTTGTATTGGGAAAGTCATGCCCGGTGAACTTTTGTATTGGGAAAGTCATGCCCGGTGAACTTTTGTATTGGTAAAGTCATGCCCGGTGAACTTTTGTATTGGGAAAGTCATGCCCGGTGAACTTTTGTATTGGGAAAGTCATCTCCGGTGAACTTTTGTATGGGAAAAGTCATCTCCGGTGAACTTTTGTATTGGGAAAGTCATCTCCGGTGAACTTTTGTATGGGAAAAGTCACCTCCGGTGAACTTTTGTATTGGGAAAGTCATGCCCGGTGAACTTTTGTATTGGGAAAGTCATGCCCGGTGAACTTTTGTATTGGGAAAGTCATGCCCGGTGAACTTTTGTATTGGGAAAGTCGTGCCCGGTGAACTTTTGTATTGGGAAAGTCATGCCCGGTGAACTTTTGTATTGGGAAACTCATGCCCGGTGAACTTTTGTATTGGTAAAGTCATGCCCGGTGAACTTTTGTATGGGAAAAGTCATCTCCGGTGAACTTTTGTATTGGGAAAGTCATCTCCGGTGAACTTTTGTATGGGAAAAGTCATCTCCGGTGAACTTTTTTATTGGGAAAGTCATCTCCGGTGAACTTTTGTATGGGAAAAGTCATCTCCGGTGAACTTTTGTATGGGAAAAGTCATCTCCGGTGAACTTTTGTATTGGGAAAGTCATGCCCGGTAAACTTTTGTATTGGGAAAGTCATCTCCGGTGAACTTTTGTATTGGGAAAGTCATCTCCGGTGAACTTTTGTATTGGAAAGTCATGCCCGGTGAACTTTTATATTGGGAAAGTCATGCCCGGTGAACTTTTGTTTTGGGAAAGTCATGCCCGGTGAACTTTTGTATTGGGAAAGTCATCTCCGGTGAACTTTTGTATTGGGAAAGTCATGCCCGGTGAACTTTTGTATTGGGAAAGTCATCTCCGGTGAACTTTTGTATTGGGAAAGTCATCTCCGGTGAACTTTTGTATGGGAAAAGTCATCTCCGGTGAACTTTTGTATGGGAAAAGTCATCTCCGGTGAACTTTTGTATGGGAAAAGTCATCTCCGGTGAACTTTTGTATTGGGAAAGTCATCTCCGGTGAACTTTTGTATTGGGAAAGTCATCTCCGGTGAACTTTTGTATGGGAAAAGTCATCTCCGGTGAACTTTTGTATTGGGAAAGTCATCTCCGGTGAACTTTTGTATGGGAAAAGTCATCTCCGGTGAACTTTTGTATTGGGAAAGTCATCTCCGGTGAACTTTTGTATGGGAAAAGTCATCTCCGGTGAACTTTTGTATTGGGAAAGTCATCTCCGGTGAACTTTTGTATTGGGAAAGTCATGCCCGGTAAACTTTTGTATTGGGAAAGTCATGCCCGGTGAACTTTTGTATTGGGAAAGTCATGCCCGGTGAACTTTTGTATGGGAAAAGTCATCTCCGGTGAACTTTTGTATTGGGAAAAGTCATCTCCGGTGAACTTTTGTATGGGAAAAGTCATCTCCGGTGAACTTTTGTATGGGAAAAGTCATCTCCGGTGAACTTTTGTATTGGGAAAGTCATCTCCGGTGAACTTTTGTATTGGGAAAGTCATCTCCGGTGAACTTTTGTATGGGAAAAGTCATCTCCGGTGAACTTTTGTATTGGGAAAGTCATCTCCGGTGAACTTTTGTATGGGAAAAGTCATCTCCGGTGAACTTTTGTATTGGGAAAGTCATCTCCGGTGAACTTTTGTATGGGAAAAGTCATCTCCGGTGAACTTTTGTATTGGGAAAGTCATCTCCGGTGAACTTTTGTATTGGGAAAGTCATCTCCGGTGAACTTTTGTATGGGAAAAGTCATCTCCGGTGAACTTTTGTATTGGGAAAGTCATCTCCGGTGAACTTTTGTATGGGAAAAGTCATCTCCGGTGAACTTTTGTATTGGGAAAGTCATCTCCGGTGAACTTTTGTATGGGAAAAGTCATCTCCGGTGAACTTTTGTATTGGGAAAGTCATCTCCGGTGAACTTTTGTATTGGGAAAGTCATCTCCGGTGAACTTTTGTATGGGAAAAGTCATCTCCGGTGAACTTTTGTATTGGGAAAGTCATCTCCGGTGAACTTTTGTATTGGGAAAGTCATGCCCGGTGAACTTTTGTATGGGAAAAGTCATCTCCGGTGAACTTTTGTATTGGGAAAGTCATCTCCGGTGAACTTTTGTATGGGAAAAGTCATCTCCGGTGAACTTTTGTATTGGGAAAGTCATCTCCGGTGAACTTTTATATTGGGAAAGTCATCTCCGGTGAACTTTTGTATTAGGAAAGTCGTGCCCGGTGAACTTTTGTATTGGGAAAGTCATGCCCGGTGAACTTTTATATTGGGAAAGTCATGCCCGGTGAACTTTTATATTGGGAAAAGTCATCTCCGGTGAACTTTTGTATTGGGAAAGTCATCTCCGGTGAACTTTTGTATTGGGAAAGTCATCTCCGGTGAACTTTTGTATGGGAAAAGTCATCTCCGGTGAACTTTTGTATTGGGAAAGTCATCTCCGGTGAACTTTTGTATTGGGAAAGTCATGCCCGGTGAACTTTTGTATGGGAAAAGTCATCTCCGGTGAACTTTTGTATTGGGAAAGTCATCTCCGGTGAACTTTTGTATGGGAAAAGTCATCTCCGGTGAACTTTTGTATTGGGAAAGTCATCTCCGGTGAACTTTTATATTGGGAAAGTCATCTCCGGTGAACTTTTGTATTGGGAAAGTCGTGCCCGGTGAACTTTTGTATTGGGAAAGTCATGCCCGGTGAACTTTTATATTGGGAAAGTCATGCCCGGTGAAATTTTATATTGGGAAAAGTCATCTCCGGTGAACTTTTGTATTGGGAAAGTCATCTCCGGTGAACTTTTGTATGGGAAAAGTCATCTCCGGTGAACTTTTGTATTGGGAAAGTCATCTCCGGTGAACTTTTGTATTGGGAAAGTCATCTCCGGTGAACTTTTGTATGGGAAAAGTCATCTCCGGTGAACTTTTGTATTGGGAAAGTCATCTCCGGTGAACTTTTGTATTGGGAAAGTCATGCCCGGTGAACTTTTGTATGGGAAAAGTCATCTCCGGTGAACTTTTGTATTGGGAAAGTCATGCCCGGTGAACTTTTGTATTGGGAAAGTCATCTCCGGTGAACTTTTGTATGGGAAAAGTCATCTCCGGTGAACTTTTGTATTGGGAAAGTCATCTCCGGTGAACTTTTGTATGGGAAAAGTCATCTCCGGTGAACTTTTGTATTGGGAAAGTCATCTCCGGTGAACTTTTGTATGGGAAAAGTCATCTCCGGTGAACTTTTGTATTGGGAAAGTCATCTCCGGTGAACTTTTGTATTGGGAAAGTCATCTCCGGTGAACTTTTGTATGGGAAAAGTCATCTCCGGTGAACTTTTGTATTGGGAAAGTCATCTCCGGTGAACTTTTGTATTGGGAAAAGTCATCTCCGGTGAACTTTTGTATTGGGAAAGTCATCTCCGGTGAACTTTTGTATTGGGAAAGTCATATCCGGTGAACTTTTGTATTGGGAAAGTCATGCCCGGTGAACATTTATATTGGGAAAGTCATCTCCGGTGAACTTTTGTATTGGGAAAGTCGTGCCCGGTGAACTTTTGTATTGGGAAAGTCATGCCCGGTGAACTTTTGTATTGGGAAAGTCATCTCCGGTGAACTTTTGTATTGGGAAAGTCATGCCCGGTGAACTTTTATATTGGGAAAGTCATGCCCGGTGAACTTTTGTATTGGGAAAGTCATGCCCGGTGAACTTTTATATTGGGAAAGTCATGCCCGGTGAACTTTTGTATTGGGAAAGTCATGCCCGGTGAACTTTTGTATTGGGAAAGTCATGCCCGGTGAACTTTTGTATTGGGAAAGTCATGCCCGGTGAACTTTTGTATTGGGAAAGTCATCTCCGGTGAACTTTTGTATTGGGAAAGTCATGCCCGGTGAACTTTTGTATTGGGAAAGTCATGCCCGGTGAACTTTTGTATTGGGAAAGTCATGCCCGGTGAACTTTTGTATTGGGAAAGTCATCTCCGGTGAACTTTTGTATTGGGAAAGTCATGCCCGGTGAACTTTTGTTTTGGGAAAGTCATGCCCGGTGAACTTTTGTATTGGGAAAGTCATCTCCGGTGAACTTTTGTATGGGAAAAGTCATCTCCGGTGAACTTTTGTATTGGGAAAGTCATCTCCGGTGAACTTTTGTATTGGGAAAGTCATGCCCGTTGAACTTTTATATTGGGAAAGTCATCTCCGGTGAACTTTTGTATGGGAAAAGTCATCTCCGGTGAACTTTTGTATTGGGAAAGTCATCTCCGGTGAACTTTTGTATTGGGAAAGTCATCTCCGGTGAACTTTTGTATGGGAAAAGTCATCTCCGGTGAACTTTTGTATGGGAAAAGTCATCTCCGGTGAACTTTTGTATTGGGAAAGTCATCTCCGGTGAACTTTTGTATGGGAAAAGTCATCTCCGGTGAACTTTTGTATTGGGAAAGTCATCTCCGGTGAACTTTTGTATGGGAAAAGTCATCTCCGGTGAACTTTTGTATTGGGAAAGTCATCTCCGGTGAACTTTTGTATTGGGAAAGTCATCTCCGGTGAACTTTTGTATGGGAAAAGTCATCTCCGGTGAACTTTTGTATTGGGAAAGTCATCTCCGGTGAACTTTTGTATTGGGAAAGTCATCTCCGGTGAACTTTTGTATGGGAAAAGTCATCTCCGGTGAACTTTTGTATTGGGAAAGTCATCTCCGGTGAACTTTTGTATTGGGAAAGTCATCTCCGGTGAACTTTTGTATGGGAAAAGTCATCTCCGGTGAACTTTTGTATTGGGAAAAGTCATCTCCGGTGAACTTTTGTATTGGGGAAGTCATCTCCGGTGAACTTTTGTATGGGAAAAGTCATCTCCGGTGAACTTTTGTATTGGGAAAGTCATCTCCGGTGAACTTTTGTATGGGAAAAGTCATCTCCGGTGAACTTTTGTATTGGGAAAGTCATCTCCGGTGAACTTTTGTATTGGGAAAGTCATCTCCGGTGAACTTTTGTATGGGAAAAGTCATCTCCGGTGAACTTTTGTATTGGGAAAGTCATCTCCGGTGAACTTTTGTATGGGAAAAGTCATCTCCGGTGAACTTTTGTTTTGGGAAAGTCATGCCCGGTGAACTTTTGTATTGGGAAAGTCATGCCCGGTGAACTGTTGTTTTGGGAAAGTCATGCCCGGTGAACTTTTGTATTGGGAAAGTCATGCCCGGTGAACTTTTGTATTGGGAAAGTCATCTCCGGTGAACTTTTGTATTGGGAAAGTCATGCCCGGTGAACTTTTGTATTGGGAAAGTCGTGCCCGGTGAACTTTTGTATTGGGAAAGTCATGCCCGGTGAACTTATGTATTGGGAAAGTCATCTCCGGTGAACTTTTGTATTGGGAAAGTCATCTCCGGTGAACTTTTGTATTGGGAAAGTCATCTCCGGTGAACTTTTGTATTGGGAAAGTCATCTCCGGTGAACTTTTGTATGGGAAAAGTCATCTCCGGTGAACTTTTGTATTGGGAAAGTCATCTCCGGTGAACTTTTGTATGGGAAAAGTCATCTCCGGTGAACTTTTGTATGGGAAAAGTCATCTCCGGTGAACTTTTGTATTGGGAAAGTCATCTCCGGTGAACTTTTGTATGGGAAAAGTCATCTCCGGTGAACTTTTGTATTGGGAAAGTCATCTCCGGTGAACTTTTGTATGGGAAAAGTCATCTCCGGTGAACTTTTGTATTGGGAAAGTCATCTCCGGTGAACCTTTGTATTGGGAAAGTCGTGCCCGGTGAACTTTTGTATTGGGAAAGTCATCTCCGGTGAACTTTTGTATGGGAAAGTCATCTCCGGTGAACTTTTGTATTGGGAAAGTCATGCCCGGTGAACTTTTGTATTGGGAAAGTCGTGCCCGGTGAACTTTTGTATTGGGAAAGTCATCTCCGGTGAACTTTTATATTGGGAAAGTCATGCCCGGTGAACTTTTGTTTTGGTGAACTTTTATATTGGGAAAGTCATCTCCGGTGAACTTTTGTATTGGGAAAGTCAACTCCGGTGAACTTTTGTATGGGAAAAGTCATCTCCGGTGAACTTTTGTATTGGGAAAGTCATCTCCGGTGAACTTTTGTATGGGAAAGTCATCTCCGGTGAACTTTTGTATGGGAAAAGTCATCTCCGGTGAACTTTTGTATGGGAAAAGTCATCTCCGGTGAACTTTTGTATTGGGAAAGTCATCTCCGGTGAACTTTTGTATTGGGAAAGTCATCTCCGGTGAACTTTTGTATTGGGAAAGTCATCTCCGGTGAACTTTTGTATGGGAAAAGTCATCTCCGGTGAACTTTTGTATTGGGAAAGTCATCTCCGGTGAACTTTTGTATTGGGAAAGTCATGCCCGGTGAACTTTTGTATTGGGAAAGTCATGCCCGGTGAACTTTTGTATGGGAAAAGTCATCTCCGGTGAACTTTTGTATGGGAAAAGTCATCGCCGGTGAACTTTTGTATTGGGAAAGTCATCTCCGGTGAACTTTTGTATTGGGAAAGTCATCTCCGGTGAACTTTTGTATTGGGAAAGTCATCTCCGGTGAACTTTTGTATGGGAAAGTCATCTCCGGTGAACTTTTGTATGGGAAAAGTCATCTCCGGTGAACTTTTGTATGGGAAAAGTCATCTCCGGTGAACTTTTGTATTGGGAAAGTCATGCCCGGTGAACTTTTGTATTGGGAAAGTCATGCCCGGTGAACTTTTATATTGGGAAAGTCATCTCCGGTGAACTTTTGTATTGGGAAAGTCATCTCCGGTGAACTTTTGTATGGGAAAAGTCATCTCCGGTGAACTTTTGTATTGGGAAAGTCATCTCCGGTGAACTTTTGTATGGGAAAGTCATCTCCGGTGAACTTTTGTATGGAAAAAGTCATCTCCGGTGAACTTTTGTATGGGAAAAGTCATCTCCGGTGAACTTTTGTATTGGGAAAGTCATCTCCGGTGAACTTTTGTATTGGGAAAGTCATCTCCGGTGAACTTTTGTATGGGAAAAGTCATCTCCGGTGAACTTTTGTATTGGGAAAGTCATCTCCGGTGAACTTTTGTATGGGAAAAGTCATCTCCGGTGAACTTTTGTATTGGGAAAGTCATCTCCGGTGAACTTTTGTATGGGAAAAGTCATCTCCGGTGAACTTTTGTATTGGGAAAGTCATCTCCGGTGAACTTTTGTATTGGGAAAGTCATCTCCGGTGAACTTTTGTATGGGAAAAGTCATCTCCGGTGAACTTTTGTATTGGGAAGGTCATCTCCGGTGAACTTTTGTATGGGAAAAGTCATCTCCGGTGAACTTTTGTATTGGGAAAGTCATGCCCGGTGAACTTTTGTATTGGGAAAGTCATGCCCGGTGAACTTTTGTATTGGGAAAGTCATGCCCGGTGAACTTTTGTATTGGGAAAGTCATGCCCGGTGAACTTTTATATTGGGAAAGTCATCTCCGGTGAACTTTTGTATGGGAAAAGTCATCTCCGGTGAACTTTTGTATTGGGAAAGTCATCTCCGGTGAACTTTTGTATTGGGAAAGTCATCTCCGGTGAACTTTTGTATGGGAAAAGTCATCTCCGGTGAACTTTTGTATTGGGAAAGTCATCTCCGGTGAACTTTTGTATTGGGAAAGTCATCTCCGGTGAACTTTTGTATTCGGAAAGTCATCTCCGGTGAACTTTTGTATGGGAAAAGTCATCTCCGGTGAACTTTTGTATTGGGAAAGTCATGCCCGGTGAACTTTTGTATGGGAAAAGTCATCTCCGGTGAACTTTTTTATTGGGAAAGTCATGCCCGGTGAACTTTTGTATTGGGAAAGTCATCTCCGGTGAACTTTTGTATGGGAAAAGTCATCTCCGGTGAACTTTTGTATTGGGAAACTCATCTCCGGTGAACTTTTGTATGGGAAAAGTCATCTCCGGTGAACTTTTGTATTGGGAAAGTCATCTCCGGTGAACTTTTGTATGGGAAAAGTCATCTCCGGTGAACTTTTGTATTGGGAAAGTCATCTCCGGTGAACTTTTGTATGGGAAAAGTCATCTCCGGTGAACTTTTGTATTGGGAAAGTCATCTCCGGTGAACTTTTGTATTGGGAAAGTCATCTCCGGTGAACTTTTGTATTGGGAAAGTCATGCCCGGTGAACTTTTGTTTTGGGAAAGTCATGCCCGGTGAACTTTTGTATTGGGAAAGTCATCTCCGGTGAACTTTTGTATGAGAAAAGTCATCTCCGGTGAACTTTTGTATGGGAAAAGTCATCTCCGGTGAACTTTTGTATTGGGAAAGTCATCTCCGGTGAACTTTTGTATTGGGAAAGTCATCTCCGGTGAACTTTTGTATGGGAAAAGTCATCTCCGGTGAACTTTTGTATTGGGAAAGTCATCTCCGGTGAACTTTTGTATTGGGAAAGTCATCTCCGGTGAACTTTTGTATGGGAAAAGTCATCTCCGGTGAACTTTTGTATGAGAAAAGTCATCTCCGGTGAACTTTTGTATGGGAAAAGTCATCTCCGGTGAACTTTTGTATTGGGAAAGTCATGCCCGGTGAACTTTTGTATTGGGAAAGTCATGCCCGGTGAACTTTTATATTGGGAAAGTCATCTCCGGTGAACTTTTGTATTGGGAAAGTCATCTCCGGTGAACTTTTGTATGGGAAAAGTCATCTCCGGTGAACTTTTGTATTGGGAAAGTCATCTCCGGTGAACTTTTGTATGGAAAAGTCATCTCCGGTGAACTTTTGTATGGGAAAAGTCATCTCCGGTGAACTTTTGTATGGGAAAAGTCATCTCCGGTGAACTTTTGTATTGGGAAAGTCATCTCCGGTGAACTTTTGTATTGGGAAAGTCATCTCCGGTGAACTTTTGTATGGGAAAAGTCATCTCCGGTGAACTTTTGTATTGGGAAAGTCATCTCCGGTGAACTTTTGTATGGGAAAAGTCATCTCCGGTGAACTTTTGTATTGGGAAAGTCATCTCCGGTGAACTTTTGTATGGGAAAAGTCATCTCCGGTGAACTTTTGTATTGGGAAAGTCATCTCCGGTGAACTTTTGTATTGGGAAAGTCATCTCCGGTGAACATTTGTATGGGAAAAGTCATCTCCGGTGAACTTTTGTATTGGGAAAGTCATCTCCGGTGAACTTTTGTATGGGAAAAGTCATCTCCGGTGAACTTTTGTATGGGAAAAGTCATCTCCGGTGAACTTTTGTATTGGGAAAGTCATCTCCGGTGAACTTTTGTATTGGGAAAGTCATCTCATTTTGTATGGGAAAAGTCATCTCCGGTGAACTTTTGTATTGGGAAAGTCATCTCCGGTGAACTTTTGTATTGGGAAAGTCATCTCCGGTGAACTTTTGTATGGGAAAAGTCATCTCCGGTGAACTTTTGTATTGGGAAAGTCATCTCCGGTGAACTTTTGTATGGGAAAAGTCATCTCCGGTGAACTTTTGTATTGGGAAAGTCATCTCCGGTGAACTTTTGTATAGGAAAAGTCATCTCCGGTGAACTTTTGTATTGGGAAAGTCATCTCCGGTGAACTTTTGTATGGGAAAAGTCATCTCCGGTGAACTTTTGTATTGGGAAAGTCATGCCAGGTGAACTTTTGTATTGGGAAAGTCATGCCCGGTGAACTTTTGTATTGGGAAAGTCATGCCCGGTGAACTTTTGTATTGGGAAAGTCGTGCCCGGTGAACTTTTGTATTGGAAAAGTCATCTCCGGTGAACTTTTGTATTGGGAAAGTCATCTCCGGTGAACTTTTGTATTGTATTGGGAAAGTCATCTCCGGTGAACTTTTGTATGGGAAAAGTCATCTCCGGTGAACTTTTGTATTGAGAAAGTCATCTCCGGTGAACTTTTGTATGGGAAAAGTCATCTCCGGTGAACTTTTGTATTGGGAAAGTCATCTCCGGTGAACTTTTGTATTGGGAAAGTCATCTCCGGTGAACTTTTGTATGGGAAAAGTCATCTCCGGTGAACTTTTGTATTGGGAAAGTCATCTCCGGTGAACTTTTGTATTGGGAAAGTCATGCCCGGTGAACTTTTGTATGGGAAAAGTCATCTCCGGTGAACTTTTGTATTGGGAAAGTCATGCCCGGTGAACTTTTATATGGGAAAAGTCATCTCCGGTGAACGTTTGTATTGGGAAAGTCATCTCCGGTGAACTTTTGTATGGGAAAAGTCATCTCCGGTGAACTTTTGTATTGGGAAAGTCATCTCCGGTGAACGTTTGTATTGGGAAAGTCATCTCCGGTGAACTTTTGTATGGGAAAAGTCATCTCCGGTGAACTTTTGTATTGGGAAAGTCATCTCCGGTGAACTTTTATATTGGGAAAGTCATCTCCGGTGAACTTTTGTATGGGAAAAGTCATCTCCGGTGAACTTTTATATTGGGAAAGTCATCTCCGGTGAACTTTTGTATTGGGAAAGTCATCTCCGGTGAACTTTTGTATGGGAAAAGTCATCTCCGGTGAACTTTTATATTGGGAAAGTCATCTCCGGTGAACTTTTGTATTGGGAAAGTCGTGCCCGGTGAACTTTTGTATTGGGAAAGTCATGCCCGGCGAACTTTTATATTGGGAAAGTCATCTCCGGTGAACTTTTGTATTGGGAAAGTCATCTCCGGTGAACTTTTGTATGGGAAAAGTCATCTCCGGTGAACTTTTGTATTGGGAAAGTCATCTCCGGTGAACTTTTGTATTGGGAAAGTCATCTCCGGTGAACTTTTGTATGGGAAAAGTCATCTCCGGTGAACTTTTGTATTGGGAAAGTCATCTCCGGTGAACTTTTGTATGGGAAAAGTCATCTCCGGTGAACTTTTGTATTGGGAAAGTCATCTCCGGTGAACTTTTGTATGGGAAAAGTCATCTCCGGTGAACTTTTGTATTGGGAAAGTCATCTCCGGTGAACTTTTGTATTGGGAAAGTCATCTCCGGTGAACTTTTGTATGGGAAAAGTCATCTCCGGTGAACTTTTGTATTGGGAAAGTCATCTCCGGTGAACTTTTGTATTGGGAAAGTCATGCCCGGTGAACTTTTGTATGGGAAAAGTCATCTCCGGTGAACTTTTGTATTGGGAAAGTCATCTCCGGTGAACTTTTGTATGGGAAAAGTCATCTCCGGTGAACTTTTGTATTGGGAAAGTCATCTCCGGTGAACTTTTGTATTGGGAAAGTCATCTCCGGTGAACTTTTGTATGGGAAAAGTCATCTCCGGTGAACTTTTGTATTGGGAAAGTCATCTCCGGTGAACTTTTGTATGGGAAAAGTCATCTCCGGTGAACTTTTGTATTGGGAAAGTCATCTCCGGTGAACTTTTGTATTGGGAAAGTCATCTCCGGTGAACTTTTGTATTGGGAAAGTCATCTCCGGTGAACTTTTGTATGGGAAAAGTCATCTCCGGTGAACTTTTGTATTGGGAAAGTCATCTCCGGTGAACTTTTGTATTGGGAAAGTCATCTCCGGTGAACTTTTGTATGGGAAAAGTCATCTCCGGTGAACTTTTGTATTGGGAAAGTCATCTCCGGTGAACTTTTGTATGGGAAAAGTCATCTCCGGTGAACTTTTGTATTGGGAAAGTCATCTCCGGTGAACTTTTGTATGAGAAAAGTCATCTCCGGTGAACTTTTGTATTGGGAAAGTCATCTCCGGTGAACTTTTGTATTGGGAAAGTCATCTCCGGTGAACTTTTGTATGGGAAAAGTCATCTCCGGTGAACTTTTGTATTGGGAAAGTCATCTCCGGTGAACTTTTGTATTGGGAAAGTCATCTCCGGTGAACTTTTGTATGGGAAAAGTCATCTCCGGAGAACTTTTATATTGGGAAAGTCATCTCCGGTGAACTTTTGTATTGGGAAAGTCGTGCCCGGTGAACTTTTGTATTTAGAAAGTCATGCCCGGTGAACTTTTATATTGGGAAAGTCATCTCCGGTGAACTTTTGTATTGGGAAAGTCATCTCCGGTGAACTTTTGTATGGGAAAAGTCATCTCCGGTGAACTTTTGTATTGGGAAAGTCATCTCCGGTGAACTTTTGTATTGGGAAAGTCATCTCCGGTGAACTTTTGTATGGGAAAAGTCATCTCCGGTGAACTTTTGTATTGGGAAAGTCATCTCCGGTGAACTTTTGTATGGGAAAAGTCATCTCCGGTGAACTTTTGTATTGGGAAAGTCATCTCCTGTGAACTTTTGTATGGGAAAAGTCATCTCCGGTGAACTTTTGTATTGGGAAAGTCATCTCCGGTGAACTTTTGTATTGGGAAAGTCATCTCCGGTGAACTTTTGTATGGGAAAAGTCATCTCCGTTGAACTTTTGTATTGGGAAAGTCATCTCCGGTGAACTTTTGTATTGGGAAAGTCATGCCCGGTGAACTTTTGTATGGGAAAAGTCATCTCCGGTGAACTTTTGTATTGGGAAAGTCATCTCCGGTGAACTTTTGTATTGGGAAAGTCGTGCCCGGTGAACTTTTGTATTGGGAAAGTCATGCCCGGTGAACTTTTATATTGGGAAAGTCATCTCCGGTGAACTTTTGTATTGGGAAAGTCGTGCCCGGTGAACTTTTGTATTGGGAAAGTCATCTCCGGTGAACTTTTGTATGGGAAAGTCATCTCCGGTGAACTTTTGTATTGGGAAAGTCATGCCCGGTGAACTTTTGTATTGGGAAAGTCATGCCCGGTGAACTTTTATATTGGGAAAGTCATCTCCGGTGAACTTTTGTATTGGGAAAGTCATCTCCGGTGAACTTTTGTATGGGAAAAGTCATCTCCGGTGAACTTTTGTATTGGGAAAGTCATCTTCGGTGAACTTTTGTATTGGGAAAGTCATCTCCGGTGAACTTTTGTTTTGGGAAAGTCATGCCCGGTGAACTTTTGTATTGGGAAAGTCATCTCCGGTGAACTTTTGTATGGGAAAAGTCATCTCCGGTGAACTTTTGTATGGGAAAAGTCATCTCCGGTGAACTTTTGTATTGGGAAAGTCATCTCCGGTGAACTTTTGTATTGGGAAAGTCATCTCCGGTGAACTTTTGTATGGGAAAAGTCATCTCCGGTGAACTTTTGTATTGGGAAAGTCATCTCCGGTGAACTTTTGTATTGGGAAAGTCATCTCCGGTGAACTTTTGTATGGGAAAAGTCATCTCCGGTGAACTTTTGTATGGGAAAAGTCATCTCCGGTGAACTTTTGTATGGGAAAAGTCATCTCCGGTGAACTTTTGTATTGGGAAAGTCATGCCCGGTGAACTTTTGTATTGGGAAAGTCATGCCCGGTGAACTTTTATATTGGGAAAGTCATCTCCGGTGAACTTTTGTATTGGGAAAGTCATCTCCGGTGAACTTTTGTATGGGAAAAGTCATCTCCGGTGAACTTTTGTATTGGGAAAGTCATCTCCGGTGAACTTTTGTATGGGAAAGTCATCTCCGGTGAACTTTTGTATGGGAGAAGTCATCTCCGGTGAACTTTTGTATGGGAAAAGTCATCTCCGGTAAACTTTTGTATTGGGAAAGTCATCTCCGGTGAACTTTTGTATTGGGAAAGTCATCTCCGGTGAACTTTTGTATGGGAAAAGTCATCTCCGGTGAACTTTTGTATTGGGAAAGTCATCTCCGGTGAACTTTTGTATGGGAAAAGTCATCTCCGGTGAACTTTTGTATTGGGAAAGTCATCTCCGGTGAACTTTTGTATGGGAAAAGTCATCTCCGGTGAACTTTTGTATTGGGAAAATCATCTCCGGTGAACTTTTGTATTGGGAAAGTCATCTCCGGTGAACTTTTGTATGGGAAAAGTCATCTCCGGTGAACTTTTGTATGGGAAAAGTCATCTCCGGTGAACTTTTGTATGGGAAACGTCATCTCCGGTGAACTTTTGTATGGGAAAAGTCATCTCCGGTGAACTTTTGTATGGGAAAAGTCATCTCCGGTGAACTTTTGTATTGGGAAAGTCATCTCCGGTGAACTTTTGTATTGGGAAAGTCATCTCCGGTGAACTTTTGTATGGGAAAAGTCATCTCCGGTGAACTTTTGTATTGGGAAAGTCATCTCCGGTGAACTTTTGTATGGGAAAAGTCATCTCCGGTGAACTTTTGTATTGGGAAAGTCATCTCCGGTGAACTTTTGTATTGGGAAAGTCATCTCCGGTGAACTTTTGTATGGGAAAAGTCATCTCCGGTGAACTTTTGTATTGGGAAAGTCATCTCCGGTGAACTTTTGTATGGGAAAAGTCATCTCCGGTGAACTTTTGTATTGGGAAAGTCATGCCCGGTGAACTTTTGTATTGGGAAAGTCATGCCCGGTGAACTTTTATATTGGGAAAGTCATCTCCGGTGAACTTTTGTATTGGGAAAGTCATCTCCGGTGAACTTTTGTATGGGAAAAGTCATCTCCGGTGAACTTTTGTATTGGGAAAGTCATCTCCGGTGAACTTTTGTATGGGAAAGTCATCTCCGGTGAACTTTTGTATGGGAAAAGTCATCTCCGGTGAACTTTTGTATGGGAAAAGTCATCTCCGGTGAACTTTTGTATTGGGAAAGTCATCTCCGGTGAACTTTTGTATTGGGAAAGTCATCTCCGGTGAACTTTTGTATGGGAGAAGTCATCTCCGGTGAACTTTTGTATTGGGAAAGTCATCTCCGGTGAACTTTTGTATGGGAAAAGTCATCTGCGGTGAACTTTTGTATTGGGAAAGTCATCTCCGGTGAACTTTTGTATGGGAAAAGTCATCTCCGGTGAACTTTTGTATTGGGAAAGTCATCTCCGGTGAACTTTTGTATTGGGAAAGTCATCTCCGGTAACCTTTTGTATGGGAAAAGTCATCTCCGGTGAACTTTTGTATTGGGAAAGTCATCTCCGGTGAACTTTTGTATGGGAAAAGTCATCTCCGGTGAACTTTTGTATTGGGAAAGTCATGCCCGGTGAACTTTTGTATTGGGAAAGTGATGCCCGGTGAACTTTTGTATTGGGAAAGTCATGCCCGGTGAACTTTTGTATTGGGAAAGTCGTGCCCGGTGAACTTTTGTATTGGGAAAGTCATCTCCGGTGAACTTTTGTATGGGAAAAGTCATCTCCGGTGAACTTTTGTATTGGGAAAGTCATCTCCGGTGAACTTTTGTATGGGAAAAGTCATCTCCGGTGAACTTTTGTATTGGGAAAGTCATCTCCGGTGAACTTTTGTATGGGAAAAGTCATGCCCGGTGAACTTTTGTATTGGGAAAGTCATCTCCGGTGAACTTTTGTATGGGAAAAGTCATCTCCGGTGAACTTTTGTATTGGGAAAGTCATCTCCGGTGAACTTTTGTATTGGGAAAGTCATCTCCGGTGAACTTTTGTATTGGGAAAGTCATCTCCGGTGAACTTTTGTATGGGAAAAGTCATCTCCGGTGAACTTTTGTATTGGGAAAGTCATGCCCGGTGAACTTTTGTATTGGGAAAGTCATCTCCGGTGAACTTTTGTATTGGGAAAGTCATCTCCGGTGAACTTTTGTATTGGGAAAGTCATCTCCGGTGAACTTTTGTATGGGAAAAGTCATCTCCGGTGAACTTTTGTATTGGGAAAGTCATCTCCGGTGAACTTTTGTATTGGGAAAGTCATCTCCGGTGAACTTTTGTATGGGAAAAGTCATCTCCGGTGAACTTTTGTATGGGAAAAGTCATCTCCGGTGAACTTTTGTATTGGGAAAGTCATCTCCGGTGAACTTTTGTATTGGGAAAGTCATCTCCGGTGAACTTTTGTATTGGGAAAGTCATCTCCGGTGAACTTTTGTATGGGAAAAGTCATCTCCGGTGAACTTTTGTATTGGGAAAGTCATCTCCGGTGAACTTTTGTATGGGAAAAGTCATCTCCGGTGAACTTTTGTATTGGGAAAGTCATCTCCGGTGAACTTTTGTATTGGGAAAAGTCATCTCCGGTGAACTTTTGTATTGGGAAAGTCATCTCCGGTGAACTTTTGTATTGGGAAAGTCATCTCCGGTGAACTTTTGTATTGGGAAAGTCATCTCCGGTGAACTTTTGTATGGGAAAAGTCATCTCCGGTGAACTTTTGTATTGGGAAAGTCATCTCCGGTGAACTTTTGTATGGGAAAAGTCATCTCCGGTGAACTTTTGTATTGGGAAAGTCATCTCCGGTGAACTTTTGTATTGGGAAAGTCATCTCCGGTGAACTTTTGTATGGGAAAAGTCATCTCCGGTGAACTTTTGTATTGGGAAAGTCATCTCCGGTGAACTTTTGTATTGGGAAAGTCATGCCCGGTGAACTTTGGTATGGGAAAAGTCATCTCCGGTGAACTTTTGTATTGGGAAAGTCATGCCCGGTGAACTTTTGTATTGGGAAAGTCATCTCCGGTGAACTTTTGTATGGGAAAAGTCATCTCCGGTGAACTTTTGTATTGGGAAAGTCATCTCCGGTGAACTTTTGTATGGGAAAAGTCATCTCCGGTGAACTTTTGTATTGGGAAAGTCATCTCCGGTGAACTTTTGTATGGGAAAAGTCATCTCCGGTGAACTTTTGTATTGGAAAAGTCATCTCCGGTGAACTTTTGTATTGGGAAAGTCATCTCCGGTGAACTTTTGTATGGGAAAAGTCATCTCCGGTGAACTTTTGTATTGGGAAAGTCATCTCCGGTGAACTTTGTATGGGAAAAGTCATCTCCGGTGAACTTTTGTATGGGAAAAGTCATCTCCGGTGAACTTTTGTATTGGGAAAGTCATCTCCGGTGAACTTTTGTATGGGAAAAGACATCTCCGGTGAACTTTTGTATTGGGAAAGTCATCTCCGGTGAACTTTTGTATTGGGAAAGTCATCTCCGGTGAACTTTTGTATGGGAAAAGTCATCTCCGGTGAACTTTTGTATTGGGAAAGTCATCTCCGGTGAACTTTTGTATGGGAAAAGTCATCTCCGGTGAACTTTTGTATGGGAAAAGTCATCTCCGGGGAACTTTTGTATTGGGAAAGTCATCTCCGGTGAACTTTTGTATGGGAAAAGTCATCTCCGGTGAACTTTTGTATTGGGAAAGTCATGCCCGGTGAACTTTTGTATTGGGAAAGTCATCTCCGGTGAACTTTTGTATTGGGAAAGTCATCTCCGGTGAACTTTTGTATTGGGAAAGTCATGCCCGGTGAACTTTTATATTGGGAAAGTCATGCCCGGTGAACTTTTGTTTTGGGAAAGTCATGCCCGGTGAACTTTTGTATTGGGAAAGTCATCTCCGGTGAACTTTTGTATTGGGAAAGTCATGCCCGGTGAACTTTTGTATTGGGAAAGTCATCTCCGGTGAACTTTGGTATTGGGAAAGTCATCTCCGGTGAACTTTTGTATGGGAAAAGTCATCTCCGGTGAACTTTTGTATTGGGAAAGTCATCTCCGGTGAACTTTTGTATGGGAAAAGTCATCTTCGGTGAACTTTTGTATTGGGAAAGTCATCTCCGGTGAACTTTTGTATGGGAAAAGTCATCTCCGGTGAACTTTTGTATGGGAAAACTCATCTCCGGTGAACTTTTGTATTGGGAAAGTCATCTCCGGTGAACTTTTGTATTGGGAAAGTCATCTCCGGTGAACTTTTGTATTGGGAAAGTCATCTCCGGTGAACTTTTGTATGGGAAAGTCATCTCCGGTGAACTTTTGTATTGGGAAAGTCATGCCCGGTGAACTTTTGTATTGGGAAAGTCGTGCCCGGTGAACTTTTGTATTGGGAAAGTCATCTCGGGTGAACTTTTGTATGGGAAAGTCATCTCCGGTGAACTTTTATATTGGGAAAGTCATGCCCGGTGAACTTTTGTATTGGGAAAGTCGTGCCCGGTGAACTTTTGTATTGGGAAATTCATCTCCGGTGAACTTTTGTATGGGAAAGTCATCTCCGGTGAACTTTTGTATTGGGAAAGTCATGCCCGGTGAACTTTTGTATTGGGAAAGTCATGCCCGGTGAACTTTTATATTGGGAAAGTCATCTCCGGTGAACTTTTGTATTGGGAAAGTCATCTCCGGTGAACTTTTGTATGGGAAAAGTCATCTCCGGTGAACTTTTGTATTGGGAAAGTCATCTCCGGTGAACTTTTGTATTGGGAAAGTCATGTACTTTTGTATTGGGAAAGTATGGGAAAAGTCATCTCCGGTGAACTTTTGTATTGGGAAAGTCATCTCCGGTGAACTTTTGTATGGGAAAAGTCATCTCCGGTGAACTTTTGTATTGGGAAAGTCATCTTCGGTGAACTTTTGTATTGGGAAAAGTCATCTCCGGTGAACTTTTGTATTGGGAAAGTCATCTCCGGTGAACTTTTGTATTGGGAAAGTCATCTCCGGTGAACTTTTGTATTGGGAAAGTCATCTCCGGTGAACTTTTGTATGGGAAAAGTCATCTCCGGTGAACTTTTGTATTGGGAAAGTCATCTCCGGTGAACTTTTGTATTGGGAAAGTCATCTCCGGTGAACTTTTGTATTGGGAAAGTCATCTCCGGTGAACTTTTGTATGGGAAAAGTCATCTCCGGTGAACTTTTGTATTGGGAAAGTCATCTCCGGTGAACTTTTGTATTGGGAAAGTCATCTCCGGTGAACTTTTGTATTGGGAAAGTCATCTCCGGTGAACTTTTGTATGGGAAAAGTCATCTCCGGTGAACTTTTGTATTGGGAAAGTCATCTCCGGTGAACTTTTGTATTGGGAAAGTCATCTCCGGTGAACTTTTGTATGGGAAAAGTCATCTCCGGTGAACTTTTGTATTGGGAAAGTCATCTCCGGTGAACTTTTGTATGGGAAAATTCATCTTCGGTGAACTTTTGTATTGGGAAAGTCATGCCCGGTGAACTTTTGTATTGGGAAAGTCATCTCCGGTGAACTTTTGTATTGGGAAAGTCATCTCCGGTGAACTTTTGTATTGGGAAAGTCATCTCCGGTGAACTTTTGTATGGGAAAAGTCATCTCCGGTGAACTTTTGTATTGGGAAAGTCATCTCCGGTGAACTTTTGTATTGGGAAAGTCATCTCCGGTGAACTTTTGTATGGGAAAAGTCATCTCCGGTGAACTTTTGTATGGGAAAACTCATCTCCGGTGAACTTTTGTATTGGGAAAGTCATCTCCGGTGAACTTTTGTATTGGGAAAGTCATCTCCGGTGAACTTTTGTATTGGGAAAGTCATCTCCGGTGAACTTTTGTATGGGAAAGTCATCTCCGGTGAACTTTTGTATTGGGAAAGTCATGCCCGGTGAACTTTTGTATTGGGAAAGTCGTGCCCGGTGAACTTTTGTATTGGGAAAGTCATCTCGGGTGAACTTTTGTATGGGAAAGTCATCTCCGGTGAACTTTTGTATTGGGAAAGTCATGCCCGGTGAACTTTTGTATTGGGAAAGTCGTGCCCGGTGAACTTTTGTATTGGGAAAGTCATCTCCGGTGAACTTTTGTATGGGAAAGTCATCTCCGGTGAACTTTTGTATTGGGAAAGTCATTCCCGGTGAACTTTTGTATTGGGAAAGTCATGCCCGGTGAACTTTTATATTGGGAAAGTCATCTCCGGTGAACTTTTGTATTGGGAAAGTCATCTCCGGTGAACTTTTGTATGGGAAAAGTCATCTCCGGTGAACTTTTGTATTGGGAAAGTCATCTCCGGTGAACTTTTGTATTGGGAAAGTCATCTCCGGTGAACTTTTGTATTGGGAAAGTCATGCCCGGTGAACTTTTGTATGGGAAAAGTCATCTCCGGTGAACTTTTGTATTGGGAAAGTCATCTCCGGTGAACTTTTGTATGGGAAAAGTCATCTCCGGTGAACTTTTGTATTGGGAAAGTCATCTCCGGTGAACTTTTGTATTGGGAAAAGTCATCTCCGGTGAACTTTTGTATTGGGAAAGTCATCTCCGGTGAACTTTTGTATTGGGAAAGTCATCTCCGGTGAACTTTTGTATTGGGAAAGTCATCTCCGGTGAACTTTTGTATGGGAAAAGTCATCTCCGGTGAACTTTTGTATTGGGAAAGTCATCTCCGGTGAACTTTTGTATTGGGAAAGTCATCTCCGGTGAACTTTTGTATTGGGAAAGTCATCTCCGGTGAACTTTTGTAGGGGAAAAGTCATCTCCGGTGAACTTTTGTATTGGGAAAGTCATCTCCGGTGAACTTTTGTATTGGGAAAGTCATCTCCGGTGAACTTTTGTATTGGGAAAGTCATCTCCGGTGAACTTTTGTATGGGAAAAGTCATCTCCGGTGAACTTTTGTATTGGGAAAGTCATCTCCGGTGAACTTTTGTATTGGGAAAGTCATCTCCGGTGAACTTTTGTATGGGAAAAGTCATCTCCGGTGAACTTTTATATTGGGAAAGTCATCTCCGGTGAACTTTTGTATTGGGAAAGTCATCTCCGGTGAACTTTTGTATTGGGAAAGTCATCTCCGGTGAACTTTTGTATGGGAAAAGTCATCTCCGGTGAACTTTTGTATTGGGAAAGTCATCTCCGGTGAACTTTTGTATTGGGAAAGTCATCTCCGGTGAACTTTTGTATGGGAAAAGTCATCTCCGGTGAACTTTTTGTATTGGGAAAGTCATCTCCGGTGAACTTTTGTATGGGAAAAGTCATCTCCGGTGAACTTTTGTATTGGGAAAGTCATCTCCGGTGAACTTTTGTATTGGGAAAGTCATCTCCGGTGAACTTTTGTATTGGGAAAGTCATCTCCGGTGAACTTTTGTATTGGGAAAGTCATCTCCGGTGAACTTTTGTATGGGAAAAGTCATTTCCGGTGAACTTTTGTAATGGGAAAGTCATCTCCGGTGAACTTTTGTATTGGGAAAGTCATCTCCGGTGAACTTTTGTATTGGGAAAGTCATCTCCGGTGAACCTTTTGTATGGGAAAAGTCATCTCCGGTGAACTTTTGTATTGGGAAAGTCATCTCCGGTGAACTTTTGTATGGGAAAAGTCATCTCCGGTGAACTTTTGTATTGGGAAAGTCATCTCCGGTGAACTTTTGTATTGGGAAAGTCATCTCCGGTGAACTTTTGTATGGGAAAAGTCATCTCCGGTGAACTTTTGTATTGGGAAAGTCATCTCCGGTGAACTTTTGTATGGGAAAAGTCATCTCCGGTGAACTTTTGTATTGGGAAAGTCATGCCCGGTGAACTTTTGTATTGGGAAAGTCATGCCCGGTGAACTTTTGTATTGGGAAAGTCATCTCCGGTGAACTTTTGTATTGGGAAAGTCATGCCCGGTGAACTTTTATATTGGGAAAGTCATCTCCGGTGAACTTTTGTATTGGGAAAGTCATCTCCGGTGAACTTTTGTATGGGAAAAGTCATCTCCGGTGAACTTTTGTATGGGAAAAGTCATCTCCGGTGAACTTTTGTATTGGGAAAGTCATCTCCGGTGAACTTTTGTATGGGAAAAGTCATCTCCGGTGAACTTTTGTATTGGGAAAGTCATCTCCGGTGAACTTTTGTATGGGAAAAGTCATCTCCGGTGAACTTTTGTATTGGGAAAGTCATCTCCGGTGAACTTTTGTATTGGGAAAGTCATCTCCGGTGAACTTTTGTATGGGAAAAGTCATCTCCGGTGAACTTTTGTATTGGGAAAGTCATCTCCGGTGAACTTTTGTAAGGGAAAAGTCATCTCCGGTGAACTTTTGTAAGGGAAAAGTCATCTCCGGTGAACTTTTGTATTGGGAAAGTCATCTCCGGTGAACTTTTGTATGGGAAAAGTCATCTCCGGTAAACTTTTGTATTGGGAAAGTCATCTCCGGTGAACTATTGTATTAGGAAAGTCATCTCCGGTGAACTTTTGTATTGGGAAAGTCATCTCCGGTGAACTTTTGTATTGGGAAAGTCATGCCCGGTGAACTTTTGTATTGGGAAAGTCATGCCCGGTGAACTTTTGTATTGGGAAAGTCATCTCCGGTGAACTTTTGTATTGGGAAAGTCATCTCCGGTGAACTTTTGTATTGGGAAAGTCATCTCCGGTGAACTTTTGTATGGGAAAAGTCATCTCCGGTGAACTTTTGTATTGGGAAAGTCATGCCCGGTGAACTTTTGTATTGGGAAAGTCATGCCCCGGTGAACTTTTGTATTGGGAAAGTCATGCCCGGTGAACTTTTGTATTGGGAAAGTCGTGCCCGGTGAACTTTTGTATTGGGAAAGTCATGCCCGGTGAACTTTTGTATTGGGAAAGTCATGCCCGGTGAACTTTTGTATGGGAAAAGTCATCTCCGGTGAACTTTTGTATTGGGAAAGTCATCTCCGGTGAACTTTTGTATGGGAAAAGTCATCTCCGGTGAACTTTTGTATTGGGAAAGTCATCTCCGGTGAACTTTTGTATTGGGAAAGTCATCTCCGGTGAACTTTTGTATGGGAAAAGTCATCTCCGGTAAACTTTTGTATTGGGAAAGTCATCTCCGGTGAACTTTTGTATGGGAAAAGTCATCTCCGGTGAACTTTTGTATTGGGAAAGTCATCTCCGGTGAACTTTTGTATTGGGAAAGTCATCTCCGGTGAACTTTTGTATTGGGAAAGTCATGCCCGGTGAACTTTTATATTGGGAAAGTCATCTCCGGTGAACTTTTGTATTGGGAAAATCATGCCCGGTGAACTTTTATATTGGGAAAGTCATGCCCGGTGAACTTTTGTTTTGGAAAGTCATGCCCGGTGAACTTTTGTATTGGGAAAGTCATCTCCGGTGAACTTTTGTATTGGGAAAGTCATGCCCGGTGAACTTTTGTATTGGGAAAGTCATCTCCGTTGAACTTTTGTATGGGAAAAGTCATCTCCGGTGAACTTTTGTATTGGGAAAGTCATACCCGGTGAACTTTTGTATTGGGAAAGTCATCTCCGGTGAACTTTTGTATGGGAAAAGTCATCTCCGGTGAACTTTTGTATTGGGAAAAGTCATCTCCGGTGAACTTTTGTTTTGGGAAAGTCATCTCCGGTGAACTTTTGTATGGGAAAAGTCATCTCCGGTGAACTTTTGTATTGGGAAAGTCATCTCCGGTGAACTTTTGTATGGGAAAAGTCATCTCCGGTGAACTTTTGTATTGGGAAAGTCATCTCCGGTGAACTTTTGTATTGGGAAAGTCATCTCCGGTGAACTTTTGTATGGGAAAAGTCATCTCCGGTGAACTTTTGTATTGGGAAAGTCATCTCCGGTGATCTTTTGTATGGGAAAAGTCATCTCCGGTGAACTTTTGTATTGGGAAAGTCATGCCCGGTGAACTTTTGTATTGGGAAAGTCATGCCCGGTGAACTTTTGTATTGGGAAAGTCATGCCCGGTGAACTTTTGTATTGGGAAAGTCGTGCCCGGTGAACTTTTGTATTGGGAAAGTCATGCCCGGTGAACTTTTGTATTGGGAAAGTCATCTCCGGTGAACTTTTGTATTGGGAAAGTCATCTCCGGTGAACTTTTGTATGGGAAAAGTCATCTCCGGTGAACTTTTGTATTGGGAAAGTCATCTCCGGTGAACTTTTGTATGGGAAAAGTCATCTCCGGTGAACTTTTGTATGGGAAAAGTCATCTCCGGTGAGCTTTTGTATTGGGAAAGTCATCTCCGGTGAACTTTTGTATGGGAAAAGTCATCTCCGGTGAACTTTTGTATTGGGAAAGTCATCTCCGGTGAACTTTTGTATGGGAAAAGTCATCTCCGGTGAACTTTTGTATTGGGAAAGTCATCTCCGGTGAACTTTTGTATTGGGAAAGTCATCTCCGGTGAACTTTTGTATGGGAAAAGTCATCTCCGGTGAACTTTTGTATTGGGAAAGTCATCTCCGGTGAACTTTTGTATGGGAAAAGTCATCTCCGGTGAACTTTTGTATTGGGAAAGTCATCTCCGGTGAACTTTTGTATTGGGAAAGTCATCTCCGGTGAACTTTTGTATGGGAAAAGTCATCTCCGGTGAACTTTTGTATTGGGAAAGTCATCTCCGGTGAACTTTTGTATTGGGAAAGTCATCTCCTGTGAACTTTTGTATGGGAAAAGTCATCTCCGGTGAACTTTTGTATTGGGAAAGTCATCTCCGGTGAACTTTTGTATGGGAAAAGTCATCTCCGGTGAACTTTTGTATTGGGAAAGTCATCTCCGGTGAACTTTTGTATTGGGAAAGTCATCTCCGGTGAACTTTTGTATTGGGAAAGTCATCTCCGGTGAACTTTTGTATTGGGAAAGTCATGCCCGGTGAACTTTTGTATTGGGAAAGTCATGCGCGGTGAACTTTTGTATTGGGAAAGTCATCTCCGGTGAACTTTTGTATTGGGAAAGTCATCTCCGGTGAACTTTTGTATGGGAAAAGTCATCTCCGGTGAACTTTTGTATTGGGAAAGTCATCTCCGGTGAACTTTTGTATGGGAAAAGTCATCTCCGGTGAACTTTTGTATTGGGAAAGTCATGCCCGGTGAACTTTTGTATTGGGAAAGTCATGCCGGTGAACTTTTGTATTGGGAAAGTCATGCCCGGTGAACTTTTGTATGTGGAAAGTCGTGCCCGGTGAACTTTGTATTGGAAAGTCATGCCCGGTGAACTTTTGTATTGGCAAAGTCATGCCCGGTGAACTTTTGTATGGGAAAAGTCATCTCCGGTGAACTTTTGTATTGGGAAAGTCATCTCCGGTGAACTTTTGTATGGGAAAAGTCATCTCCGGTGAACTTTTGTATTGGGAAAGTCATCTCCGGTGAACTTTTGTATTGGGAAAGTCATCTCCGGTGAACTTTTGTATGGGAAAAGTCATCTCCGGTAAACTTTTGTATTGGGAAAGTCATCTCCGGTGAACTTTTGTATGGGAAAAGTCATCTCCGGTGAACTTTTGTATTGGGAAAGTGATCTCCGGTGAACTTTTGTATTGGGAAAGTCATCTCCGGTGAACTTTTGTATTGGGAAAGTCATGCCCGGTGAACTTTTATATTGGGAAAGTCATCTCCGGTGAACTTTTGTATTGGGAAAGTCATGCCCGGTGAACTTTTATTATTGGGAAAGTCATGCCTGGTGAACTTTTGTTTTGGGAAAGTCATGCCCGGTGAACTTTTGTATTGGGAAAGTCATCTCCGGTGAACTTTTGTATTGGGAAAGTCATCCCGGTGAACTTTTGTATTGGGAAAGTCATCTCCGGTGAACTTTTGTATGGGAAAAGTCATCTCCGGTGAACTTTTGTATTGGGAAAGTCATACCCGGTGAACTTTTGTATTGGGAAAGTCATCTCCGGTGAACTTTTGTATGGGAAAAGTCATCTCCGGTGAACTTTTGTATTGGGAAAAGTCATCTCCGTTGAACTTTTGTTTTGGGAAAGTCATCTCCGGTGAACTTTTGTATGGGAAAAGTCATCTCCGGTGAACTTTTGTATTGGGAAAGTCATCTCCGGTGAACTTTTGTATGGGAAAAGTCATCTCCGGTGAACTTTTGTATTGGGAAAGTCATCTCCGGTGAACTTTTGTATTGGGAAAGTCATGCCCGGTGAACTTTTGTATTGGGAAAGTCGTGCCCGGTGAACTTTTGTATTGGGAAAGTCATGCCCGGTGAACTTTTGTATTGGGAAAGTCATCTCCGGTGAACTTTTGTATTGGGAAAGTCATCTCCGGTGAACTTTTGTATGGGAAAAGTCATCTCCGGTGAACTTTTGTATTGGGAAAGTCATCTCCGGTGAACTTTTGTATGGGAAAAGTCATCTCCGGTGAACTTTTGTATGGGAAAAGTCATCTCCGGTGAGCTTTTGTATTGGGAAAGTCATCTCCGGTGAACTTTTGTATGGGAAAAGTCATCTCCGGTGAACTTTTGTATTGGGAAAGTCATCTCCGGTGAACTTTTGTATGGGAAAAGTCATCTCCGGTGAACTTTTGTATTGGGAAAGTCATCTCCGGTGAACTTTTGTATTGGGAAAGTCATCTCCGGTGAACTTTTGTATGGGAAAAGTCATCTCCGGTGAACTTTTGTATTGGGAAAGTCATCTCCGGTGAACTTTTGTATTGGGAAAGTCATCTCCGGTGAACTTTTGTATGGGAAAAGTCATCTCCGGTGAACTTTTGTATTGGGAAAGTCATCTCCGGTGAACTTTTGTATTGGGAAAGTCATCTCCGGTGAACTTTTGTATGGGAAAAGTCATCTCCGGTGAACTTTTGTATTGGGAAAAGTCATCTCCGGTGAACTTTTGTATTGGGAAAGTCATCTCCGGTGAACTTTTGTATTGGGAAAGTCATCTCCGGTGAACTTTTGTATGGGAAAAGTCATCTCCGGTGAACTTTTGTATGGGAAAAGTCATCTCCGGTGAACTTTTGTATGGGAAAAGTCATCTCCGGTGAACTTTTGTATTGGGAAAGTCATGCCCGGTGAACTTTTGTATTGGGAAAGTCATGCCCGGTGAACTTTTATATTGGGAAAGTCATCTCCGGTGAACTTTTGTATTGGGAAAGTCATCTCCGGTGAACTTTTGTATGGGAAAAGTCATCTCCGGTGAACTTTTGTATTGGGAAAGTCATCTCCGGTGAACTTTTGTATGGGAAAGTCATCTCCGGTGAAATTTTGTATGGGAAAAGTCATCTCCGGTGAACTTTTGTATGGGAAAAGTCATCTGCGGTGAACTTTTGTATTGGGAAAGTCATCTCCGGTGAACTTTTGTATTGGGAAAGTCATCTCCGGTGAACTTTTGTATGGGAAAAGTCATCTCCGGTGAACTTTTGTATTGGGAAAGTCATCTCCGGTGAACTTTTGTATGGGAAAAGTCATCTCCGGTGAACTTTTGTATTGGGAAAGTCATCTCCGGTGAACTTTTGTATGGGAAAAGTCATCTCCGGTGAACTTTTGTATTGGGAAAGTCATCTCCGGTGAACTTTTGTATTGGGAAAGTCATCTCCGGTGAACTTTTGTATTGGGAAAGTCATCTCCGGTGAACTTTTGTATGGGAAAGTCATCTCCGGTGAACTTTTGTATTGGGAAAGTCATGCCCGGTGAACTTTTGTATTGGGAAAGTCGTGCCCGGTGAACTTTTGTATTGGGAAAGTCATCTCCGGTGAACTTTTGTATGGGAAAGTCATCTCCGGTGAACTTTTGTATTGGGAAAGTCATGCCCGGTGAACTTTTGTATTGGGAAAGTCGTGCCCGGTGAACTTTTGTATTGGGAAAATCATCTCCGGTGAACTTTTGTATGGGAAAGTCATCTCCGGTGAACTTTTGTATTGGGAAAGTCATGCCCGGTGAACTTTTGTATTGGGAAAGTCATGCCCGGTGAACTTTTATATTGGGAAAGTCATCTCCGGTGAACTTTTGTATTGGGAAAGTCATCTCCGGTGAACTTTTGTATGGGAAAAGTCATCTCCGGTGAACTTTTGTATTGGGAAAGTCATCTCCGGTGAACTTTTGTATTGGGAAAGTCATCTCCGGTGAACTTTTGTATTGGGAAAGTCATGCCCGGTGAACTTTTGTATGGGAAAAGTCATCTCCGGTGAACTTTTGTATGGGAAAAGTCATCTCCGGTGAACTTTTGTATTGGGAAAGTCATCTCCGGTGAACTTTTGTATTGGGAAAGTCATCTCCGGTGAACTTTTGTATGGGAAAAGTCATCTCCGGTGAACTTTTGTATTGGGAAAGTCATCTCCGGTGAACTTTTGTATGGGAAAAGTCATCTCCGGTGAACTTTTGTATTGTGAAAGTCATCTCCGGTGAACTTTTGTATGGGAAAAGTCATCTCCGGTGAACTTTTGTATTGGGAAAGTCATCTCCGGTGAACTTTTGTATTGGGAAAGTCATCTCCGGTGAACTTTTGTATGGGAAAAGTCATCTCCGGTGAACTTTTGTATTGGGAAAGTCATCTCCGGTGAACTTTTGTATGGGAAAAGTCATCTCCGGTGAACTTTTGTATTGGGAAAGTCATGCCCGGTGAACTTTTGTATTGGGAAAGTCATGCCCGGTGAACTTTTGTATTGGGAAAGTCATACCCGGTGAACTTTTGTATTGGGAAAGTCGTGCCCGGTGAACTTTTGTATTGGAAAAGTCATGCCCGGTGAACTTTTGTATTGGGAAAGTCATCTACGGTGAACTTTTGTATTGGGAAAGTCATCTCCGGTGAACTTTTGTATGGGAAAAGTCATCTCCGGTGAACTTTTGTATTGGGAAAGTCATCTCCGGTGAACTTTTGTATTGGGAAAGTCATCTCCGGTGAACTTTTGTATGGGAAAAGTCATCTCCGGTGAACTTTTGTATTGGGAAAGTCATCTCCGGTGAACTTTTGTATTGGGAAAGTCATCTCCGGTGAACTTTTGTATGGGAAAAGTCATCTCCGGTGAACTTTTGTATTGGGAAAGTCATCTCCGGTGAACTTTTGTATGGGAAAAGTCATCTCCGGTGAACTTTTGTATTGGGAAAGTCATGCCCGTTGAACTTTTGTATTGGGAAAGTCACGCCCGGTGAACTTTTGTATTGGGAAAGTCATCTCCGGTGAACTTTTGTATGGGAAAAGTCATCTCCGGTGAACTCTTGTATTGGGAAAGTCATCTCCGGTGAACTTTTGTATTGGGAAAGTCATCTCCGGTGAACTTTTGTATGGGAAAAGTCATCTCCGGTGAACTTTTGTATTGGGAAAGTCATGCCCGGTGAACTTTTGTATTGGGAAAGTCATGCCCGGTGAACTTTTGTATTGGGAAAGTCATCTCCGGTGAACTTTTGTATTGGGAAAGTCATGCCCGGTGAACTTTTATATTGGGAAAGTCATCTCCGGTGAACTTTTGTATTGGGAAAGTCATCTCCGGTGAACTTTTGTATGGGAAAAGTCATCTCCGGTGAACTTTTGTATTGGGAAAGTCATCTCCGGTGAACTTTTGTATTGGGAAAGTCATCTCCGGTGAACTTTTGTATGGGAAAAGTCATCTCCGGTGAACTTTTGTATTGGGAAAGTCATCTCCGGTGAACTTTTGTATTGGGAAAGTCACCTCCGGTGAACTTTTGTATGGGAAAAGTCATCTCCGGTGAACTTTTGTATTGGGAAAGTCATCTCCGGTGAACTTTTGTATTGGGAAAGTCATCTCCGGAGAACTTTTGTATGGGAAAAGTCATCTCCGGTGAACTTTTGTATTGGGAAAGTCATGCCCGGTGAACTTTTGTATGGAAAAAGTCATCTCCGGTGAACTTTTGTATTGGGAAAGTCGTGAACGGTGAACTTTTGTATTGGGAAAGTCATGCCCGGTGAACTTTTGTATTGGGAAAGTCATCTCCGGTGAACTTTTGTATTGGGAAAGTCATGCCCGGTGAACTTTTATATTGGGAAAGTCATCTCCGGTGAACTTTTGTATTGGGAAAGTCATCTCCGGTGAACTTTTGTATGGGAAAAGTCATCTCCGGTGAACTTTTGTATGGGAAAAGTCATCTCCGGTGAACTTTTGTATTGGGAAAGTCATCTCCGGTGAACTTTTGTATGGGAAAAGTCATCTCCGGTGAACTTTTGTATTGGGAAAGTCATGCCCGGTGAACTTTTGTATTGGGAAAGTCATCTCCGGTGAACTTTTGTATTGGGAAAGTCATCTCCGGTGAACTTTTGTATTGGGAAAGTCATGCCCGGTGAACTTTTATATTGGGAAAGTCATGCCCGGTGAACTTTTGTTTTGGGAAAGTCATGCCCGGTGAACTTTTGTATTGGGAAAGTCATCTCCGGTGAAAGTCATGCCCGGTGAACTTTTGTATTGGGAAAGTCATCTCCGGTGAACTTTTGTATTGGGAAAGTCATCTCCGGTGAACTTTTGTATGGGAAAAGTCATCTCCGGTGAACTTTTGTATTGGGAAAGTCATCTCCGGTGAACTTTTGTATGGGAAAAGTCATCTCCGGTGAACTTTTGTATTGGGAAAGTCATGCCCGGTGAACTTTTGTATTGGGAAAGTCATGCCCGGTGAACTTTTGTATTGGGAAAGTCATGCCCGGTGAACTTTTGTATTGGGAAAGTCATCTCCGGTGAACTTTTGTATTGGGAAAGTCATCTCCGGTGAACTTTTGTATGGGAAAGGTCATCTCCGGTGAACTTTTGTATTGGAAAAGTCATGCCCGGTGAACTTTTGTATTGGGAAAGTCATCTCCGGTGAACTTTTGTATTGGGAAAGTCATCTCCGGTGAACTTTTGTATGGGAAAAGTCATCTCCGGTGAACTTTTATATTGGGAAAGTCATCTCCGGTGAACTTTTGTATGGGAAAAGTCATCTCCGGTGAACTTTTGTATGGGAAAAGTCATCTCCGGTGAACTTTTGTATTGGGAAAGTCATCTCCGGTGAACTTCTGTATTGGGAAAGTCATGCCCGGTGAACTATTGTATTGGGAAAGTCATGCCCGGTGAACTTTTGTATTGGGAAAGTCATCTCCGGTGAACTTTTGTATTGGGAAAGTCATCTCCGGTGAACTTTTGTATGGGAAAAGTCATCTCCGGTGAACTTTTGTATTGGGAAAGTCATCTCTGGTGAACTTTTGTATTGGGAAAAGTCATCTCCGGTGAACTTTTGTATTGGGAAAGTCATCTACGGTGAACTTTTGTATTGGGAAAGTCATCTCCGGTGAACTTTTGTATTGGGAAAAGTCATCTCCGGTGAACTTTTGTATTGGGAAAGTCATCTCCGGTGAACTTTTGTATTGGGAAAGTCATCTCCGGTGAACTTTTGTATTGGGAAAGTCATCTCCGGTGAACTTTTGTATGGGAAAAGTCATCTCCGGTGAACTTTTGTATTGGGAAAGTCATCTCCGGTGAACTTTTGTATGGGAAAAGTCATCTCCGGTGAACTTTTGTATTGGGAAAGTCATCTCCGGTGAACTTTTGTATTGGGAAAGTCATCTCCGGTGAACTTTTGTATGGGAAAAGTCATCTCCGGTGAACTTTTGTATTGGGAAAGTCATCTCCGGTGAACTTTTGTATTGGGAAAGTCATGCCCGGTGAACTTTTGTATGGGAAAAGTCATCTCCGGTGAACTTTTGTATTGGGAAAGTCATGCCCGGTGAACTTTTGTATTGGGAAAGTCATGCCCGGTGAACTTTTGTATTGGGAAAGTCATGCCCGGTGAACTTTTGTATTGGGAAAGTCATGCCCGGTGAACTTTTGTATGGGAAAAGTCATCTCCGGTGAACTTTTGTATTGGGAAAGTCATCTCCGGTGAACTTTTGTATTGGGAAAGTCATCTCCGGTGAACTTTTATATTGGAAAAGTCATGCCCGGTGAACTTTTGTATTGGGAAAGTCATCTCCGGTGAACTTTTGTATTGGGAAAGTCATCTCCGGTGAACTTTTGTATTGGGAAAGTCATCTCCGGTGAACTTTTGTATGGGAAAAGTCATCTCCGGTGAACTTTTGTATTGGGAAAGTCATGCCCGGTGAACTTTTGTATTGGGAAAGTCATGCCCGGTGAACTTTTGTTTTGGGAAAGTCATGCCCGGTGAACTTTTGTATTGGGAAAGTCATCTCCGGTGAACTTTTGTATGGGAAAAGTCATCTCCGGTGAACTTTTGTATTGGGAAAGTCATGCCCGGTGAACTTTTGTATTTGGAAAGTCATCTCCGGTGAACTTTTGTATGGGAAAAGTCATCTCCGGTGAACTTTTGTATTGGGAAAGTCATCTCCGGTGAACTTTTGTATTGGGAAAGTCATCTCCGGTGAACTTTTATATTGGAAAAGTCATGCCCGGTGAACTTTTGTATTGGGAAAGTCATGCCCGGTGAACTATTGTATTGGGAAAGTCATGCCCGGTGAACTTTTGTATTGGGAAAGTCATGCCCGGTGAACTTTTGTATTGGGAAAGTCATCTCCGGTGAACTTTTGTATTGGGAAAGTCGTGCCCGGTGAACTTTTGTATTGGGAAAGTCATGCCCGGTGAACTTTTGTATGGGAAAAGTCATGCCCGGTGAACTTTTGTATTGGGAAAGTCATCTCCGGTGAACTTTTGTATTGGGAAAGTCATCTCCGGTGAACTTTTGTATGGGAAAAGTCATCTCCGGTGAACTTTTGTATTGGGAAAGTCATCTCCGGTGAACTTTTGTATTGGGAAAGTCATCTCCGGTGAACTTTTGTATGGGTAAAGTCATCTCCGGTGAACTTTTGTATTGGGAAAGTCATCTCCGGTGAACTTTTGTATGGGAAAAGTCATCTCCGGTGAACTTTTGTATTGGGAAAGTCATCTCCGGTGAACTTTTGTATTGGGAAAGTCATGCCCGGCGAACTTTTGTATTGGGAAATTCATGCCCGGTGAACTTTTGTATTGGGAAAGTCATGCCCGGTGAACTTTTGTATTGAGAAAGTCATGCCCGGTGAACTTTTGTATTGGGAAAGTCATCTCCGGTGAACTTTTATATTGGAAAAGTCATGCCCGGTGAACTTTTGTATTGGGAAAGTCATGCCCGGTGAACTATTGTATTGGGAAAGTCATGCCCGGTGAACTTTTGTATTGGGAAAGTCCTGCCCGGTGAACTTTTGTATTGGGAAAGTCATGCCCGGTGAACTTTTGTATTGGGAAAGTCATCTCCGGTGAACTTTTATATTGGAAAAGTCATGCCCGGAGAACTATTGTATTGGGAAAGTCATGCCCGGTGAACTTTTGTATTGGGAAAGTCATGCCCGGTGAACTTTTGTATTGGGAAAGTCATCTCCGGTGAACTTTTGTATTGGGAAAGTCATCTCCGGTGAACTTTTGTATGGGAAAAGTCATCTCCGGTGAACTTTTGTATTGGGAAAGTCATCTCCGGTGAACTTTTGTATGGGAAAAGTCATCTCCGGTGAACTTTTGTATTGGGAAAGTCATCTCCGGTGAACTTTTGTATGGGAAAAGTCATCTCCGGTGAACTTTTGTATTGGGAAAGTCATGCCCGGTGAACTTTTGTATGGCAAAAGTCATCTCCGGTGAACTTTTGTATTGGGAAAGTCGTGCCCGGTGAACTTTTGTATTGGGAAAGTCATCTCCGGTGAACTTTTGTATTGGGAAAGTCATCTCCGGTGAACTTTTGTATGGGAAAAGTCATCTCCGGTGAACTTTTGTATTGGGAAAGTCATCTCCGGTGAACTTTTGTATTGGGAAAGTCATCTCCGGTGAACTTTTGTATTGGGAAAGTCATCTCCGGTGAACTTTTGTATGGGAAAAGTCATCTCCGGTGAACTTTTGTATTGGGAAAGTCATCTCCGGTGAACTTTTGTATTGGGAAAGTCAAGCCCGGTGAACTTTTGTATTGGGAAAGTCATCTCCGGTGAACTTTTGTATTGGGAAAGTCATCTCCGGTGAACTTTTGTATGGGAAAAGTCATCTCCGGTGAACTTTTGTATTGGGAAAGTCATCTCCGGTGAACTTTTGTATGGGAAAAGTCATCTCCGGTGAACTTTTGTATTGGGAAAGTCATGCCCGGTGAACTTTTGTATTGGGAAAGTCATCTCCGGTGAACTTTTGTATTGGGAAAGTCATGCCCGGTGAACTTTTGTATTGGGAAAGTCATCTCCGGTGAACTTTTGTATTGGGAAAGTCATCTCCGGTGAACTTTTGTATGGGAAAAGTCATCTCCGGTGAACTTTTGTATTGGGAAAGTCATCTCCGGTGAACTTTTGTATGGGAAAAGTCATCTCCGGTGAACTTTTGTATTGGGAAAGTCATGCCCGGTGAACTTTTGTATTGGGAAAGTCATCTCCGGTGAACTTTTGTATTGGGAAAGTCATGCCCGGTGAACTTTTGTATTGGGAAAGTCATGTCCGGTGAACTTTTGTATGGGAAAAGTCATCTCCGGTCAACTTTTGTATGGGAAAAGTCATCTCCGGTGAACTTTTGTATGGGAAAAGTCATCTCCGGTGAACTTTTGTATTGGGAAAGTCATCTCCGGTGAACTTTTGTATGGGAAAAGTCATCTCCGGTGAACTTTTGTATTGGGAAAGTCATGCCCGGTGAACTTTTGTATTGGGAAAGTCATCTCCGGTGAACTTTTGTATGGGAAAAGTCATCTCCGGTGAACTTTTGTATGGGAAAGTCATCTCCGGTGAACTTTTGTATGGGAAAAGTCATCTCCGGTGAACTTTTGTATTGGGAAAGTCATCTCCGGTGAACTTTTGTATTGGGAAAAGTCATCTCCGGTGAACTTTTGTATTGGGAAACTCATCTCCAGTGAACTTTTGTATTGGGAAAGTCATCTCCGGTGAACTTTTGTATTGGGAAAAGTCATCTCCGGTGAACTTTTGTATTGGGAAAGTCATCTCCGGTGAACTTTTGTATTGGGAAAGTCATCTCCGGTGAACTTTTGTATTGGGAAAGTCATCTCCGGTGAACTTTTGTATGGGAAAAGTCATCTCCGGTGAACTTTTGTATTGGGAAAGTCATCTCCGGTGAACTTTTGTATGGGAAAAGTCATCTCCGGTGAACTTTTGTATTGGGAAAGTCATCTCCGGTGAACTTTTGTATTGGGAAAGTCATCTCCGGTGAACTTTTGTATGGGAAAAGTCATCTCCGGTGAACTTTTGTATTGGGAAAGTCATCTCCGGTGAACTTTTGTATTGGGAAAGTCATGCCCGGTGAACTTTTGTATGGGAAAAGTCACCTCCGGTGAACTTTTGTATTGGGAAATTCATGCCCGGTGAACTTTTGCATTGGGAAAGTCATGCCCGGTGAACTTTTGTATTGGGAAAGTCATGCCCGGTGAACTTTTGTATTGGGAAAGTCATGCCCGGTGAACTTTTGTATGGGAAAATTCATCTCCGGTGAACTTTTGTATTGGGAAAGTCATCTCCGGTGAACTTTTGTATTGGGAAAGTCATCTCCGGTGAACTTTTATATTGGAAAAGTCATGCCCGGTGAACTTTTGTATTGGGAAAGTCATCTCCGGTGAACTTTTGTATTGGGAAAGTCATCTCCGGTGAACTTTTGTATTGGGAAAGTCATCTCCGGTGAACTTTTGTATGGGAAAAGTCATCTCCGGTGAACTTTTGTATTGGGAAAGTCATGCCCGGTGAACTTTTGTATTGGGAAAGTCATGCCCGGTGAACTTTTGTTTTGGGAAAGTCATGCCCGGTGAACTTTTGTATTGGGAAAGTCATCTCCGGTGAACTTTTGTATGGGAAAAGTCATCTCCGGTGAACTTTTGTATTGGGAAAGTCATGCCCGGTGAACTTTTGTATTGGGAAAGTCATCTCCGGTGAACTTTTGTATGGGAAAAGTCATCTCCGGTGAACTTTTGTATTGGGAAAGTCATCTCCGGTGAACTTTTGTATTGGGAAAGTCATCTCCGGTGAACTTTTATATTGGAAAAGTCATGCCCGGTGAACTTTTGTATTGGGAAAGTCATGCCCGCTGAACTATTGTATTGGGAAAGTCATGCCCGGTGAACTTTTGTATTGGGAAAGTCATGCCCGGTGAACTTTTGTATTGGGAAAGTCATCTCCGGTGAACTTTTGTATTGGGAAAGTCGTGCCCGGTGAACTTTTGTATTGGGAAAGTCATGCCCGGTGAACTTTTGTATGGGAAAAGTCATGCCCGGTGAACTTTTGTATTGGGAAAGTCATCTCCGGTGAACTTTTGTATTGGGAAAGTCATCTCCGGTGAACTTTTGTATGGGAAAAGTCATCTCCGGTGAACTTTTGTATTGGGAAAGTCATCTCCGGTGAACTTTTGTATTGGGAAAGTCATCTCCGGTGAACTTTTGTATGGGTAAAGTCATCTCCGGTGAACTTTTGTATTGGGAAAGTCATCTCCGGTGAACTTTTGTATGGGAAAAGTCATCTCCGGTGAACTTTTGTATTGGGAAAGTCATCTCCGGTGAACTTTTGTATTGGGAAAGTCATGCCCGGCGAACTTTTGTATTGGGAAAGTCATGCCCGGTGAACTTTTGTATTGGGAAAGTCATGCCCGGTGAACTTTTGTATTGAGAAAGTCATGCCCGGTGAACTTTTGTATTGGGAAAGTCATCTCCGGTGAACTTTTATATTGGAAAAGTCATGCCCGGTGAACTTTTGTATTGGGAAAGTCATGCCCGGTGAACTATTGTATTGGGAAAGTCATGCCCGGTGAACTTTTGTATTGGGAAAGTCATGCCCGGTGAACTTTTGTATTGGGAAAGTCATGCCCGGTGAACTTTTGTATTGGGAAAGTCATCTCCGGTGAACTTTTATATTGGAAAAGTCATGACCGGAGAACTATTGTATTGGGAAAGTCATGCCCGGTGAACTTTTGTATTGGGAAAGTCATGCCCGGTGAACTTTTGTATTGGGAAAGTCATCTCCGGTGAACTTTTGTATTGGGAAAGTCATCTCCGGTGAACTTTTGTATGGGAAAAGTCATCTCCGGTGAACTTTTGTATTGGGAAAGTCATCTCCGGTGAACTTTTGTATGGGAAAAGTCATCTCCGGTGAACTTTTGTATTGGGAAAGTCATCTCCGGTGAACTTTTGTATGGGAAAAGTCATCTCCGGTGAACTTTTGTATTGGGAAAGTCATGCCCGGTGAACTTTTGTATTGGGAAAGTCATCTCCGGTGAACTTTTGTATGGGAAAAGTCATCTCCGGTGAACTTTTGTATTGGGAAAGTCATCTCCGGTGAACTTTTGTATTGGGAAAGTCATCTCCGGTGAACTTTTGTATTGGGAAAGTCATCTCCGGTGAACTTTTGTATCGGAAAAGTCATCGCCGGTGATCTTTTGTATTGGGAAAGACATCTCCGGTGAACTTTTGTATTGGGAAAGTCATGCCCGGTGAACTTTTGTATTGGGAAAGTCATCTCCGGTGAACTTTTGTATTGGGAAAGTCATCTCCGGTGAACTTTTGTATGGGAAAAGTCATCTCCGGTGAACTTTTGTATTGGGAAAGTCATCTCCGGTGAACTTTTGTATGGGAAAAGTCATCTCCGGTGAACTTTTGTATTGGGAAAGTCATGCCCGGTGAACTTTTGTATTGGGAAAGTCATCTCCGGTGAACTTTTGTATTGGGAAAGTCATGCCCGGTGAACTTTTGTATTGGGAAAGTCATCTCCGGTGAACTTTTGTATTGGGAAAGTCATCTCCGGTGAACTTTTGTATGGGAAAAGTCATCTCCGGTGAACTTTTGTATTGGGAAAGTCATCTCCGGTGAACTTTTGTATGGGAAAAGTCATCTCCGGTGAACTTTTGTATTGGGAAAGTCATGCCCGGTGAACTTTTGTATTGGGAAAGTCATCTCCGGTGAACTTTTGTATTGGGAAAGTCATGCCCGGTGAACTTTTGTATGGGAAAAGTCATCTCCGGTGAACTTTTGTATGGGAAAAGTCATCTCCGGTGAACTTTTGTATGGGAAAAGTCATCTCCGGTGAACTTTTGTATTGGGAAAGTCATCTCCGGTGAACTTTTGTATGGGAAAAGTCATCTCCGGTGAACTTTTGTATTGGGAAAGTCATGCCCGGTAAACTTTTGTATTGGGAAAGTCATCTCCGGTGAACTTTTGTATGGGAAAAGTCATCTCCGGTGAACTTTTGTATGGGAAAAGTCATCTCCGGTGAACTTTTGTATTGGGAAAGTCATCTCCGGTGAACTTTTGTATGGGAAAAGTCATCTCCGGTGAACTTTTGTATTGGGAAAGTCATGCCCGGTGAACTTTTGTATTGGGAAAGTCATGCCCCGTGAACTTTTGTATTGGGAAAGTCATCTCCGGTGAACTTTTGTATTGGGAAAGTCATCTCCGGTGAACTTTTGTATTGGGAAATCATCTCCGGTGAACTTTTGTATGGGAAAAGTCATCTCCGGTGAACTTTTGTATTGGGAAAGTCATCTCCGGTGAACTTTTGTATGGGAAAAGTCATCTCCGGTGAACTTTTGTATTGGGAAAGTCATCTCCGGTGAACTTTTGTATTGGGAAAGTCATCTCCGGTGATCTTTTGTATGGGAAAAGTCATCTCCGGTGAACTTTTGTATTGGGAAAGTCATCTCCGGTGAACTTTTGTATGGGAAAAGTCATCTCCGGTGAACTTTTGTATTGGGAAAGTCATGCCCGGTGAACTTTTGTATTGGGAAAGTCATGCCCGGTGAACTTTTGTTTTGGGAAAGTCATGCCCGGTGAACTTTTGTATTGGGAAAGTCATCTCCGGTGAACTTTTGTATGGGAAAAGTCATCTCCGGTGAACTTTTGTATTGGGAAAGTCATGCCCGGTGAACTTTGTATTGGGAAAGTCATCTCCGGTGAACTTTTGTATGGGGAAAGTCATCTCCGGTGAACTTTTGTATTGGGAAAGTCATCTCCGGTGAACTTTTGTATTGGGAAAGTCATCTCCGGTGAACTTTTATATTGGAAAAGTCATGCCCGGTGAACTTTTGTATTGGGAAAGTCATGCCCGGTGAACTATTGTATTGGGAAAGTCATGCCCGGTGAACTTTTGTATTGGGAAAGTCATGCCCGGTGAACTTTTGTATTGGGAAAGTCATCTCCGGTGAACTTTTGTATTGGGAAAGTCGTGCCCGGTGAACTTTTGTATTGGGAAAGTCATGCCCGGTGAACTTTTGTATGGGAAAAGTCATGCCCGGTGAACTTTTGTATGGGAAAAGTCATGCCCGGTGAACTTTTGTATTGGGAAAGTCATCTCCGGTGAACTTTTGTATTGGGAAAGTCATCTCCGGTGAACTTTTGTATGGGTAAAGTCATCTCCGGTGAACTTTTGTATTGGGAAAGTCATCTCCGGTGAACTTTTGTATGGGAAAAGTCATCTCCGGTGAACTTTTGTATTGGGAAAGTCATCTCCGGTGAACTTTTGTATTGGAAAGTCGTGCCCGGTGAACTTTTGTATTGGGAAAGTCATCTCCGGTGAACTTTTGTATTGGGAAAGTCATCTCCGGTGAACTTTTGTATGGGAAAAGTCATCTCCGGTGAACTTTTGTATTGGGAAAGTCATCTCCGGTGAACTTTTGTATTGGGAAAGTCATCTCCGGTGAACTTTTGTATTGGGAAAGTCATCTCCGGTGAACTTTTGTATGGGAAAAGTCATCTCCGGTGAACTTTTGTATTGGGAAAGTCATCTCCGGTGAACTTTTGTATTGGGAAAGTCATGCCCGGTGAACTTTTGTATTGGGAAAGTCATCTCCGGTGAACTTTTGTATTGGCAAAGTCATTCCGGTGAACTTTTGTATGGGAAAAGTCATCTCCGGTGAACTTTTGTATTGGGAAAGTCATCTCCGGTGAACTTTTGTATGGGAAAAGTCATCTCCGGTGAACTTTTGTATTGGGAAAGTCATGCCCGGTGAACTTTTGTATTGGGAAAGTTATCTCCGGTGAACTTTTGTATTGGGAAAGTCATGCCCGGTGAACTTTTGTATTGGGAAAGTCATCTCCGGTGAACTTTTGTATTGGGAAAGTCATCTCCGGTGAACTTTTGTATGGGAAAAGTCATCTCCGGTGAACTTTTGTATTGGGAAAGTCATCTCCGGTGAACTTTTGTATGGGAAAAGTCATCTCCGGTGAAATTTTGTATTGGGAAAGTCATGCCCGGTGAACTTTTGTATTGGGAAAGTCATCTCCGGTGAACTTTTGTATTGGGAAAGTCATGCTCCGGTGAACTTTTGTATGGGAAAAGTCATCTCCGGTGAACTTTTGTATGGGAAAAGTCATCTCCGGTGAACTTTTGTATGGGAAAAGTCATCTCCGGTGAACTTTTGTATGGGAAAAGTCATCTCCGGTGAACTTTTGTATTGGGAAAGTCATCTCCGGTGAACTTTTGTATTGGGAAAGTCATGCCCGGTGAACTTTTGTATTGGGAAAGTCATCTCCGGTGAACTTTTGTATGGGAAAAGTCATCTCCGGTGAACTTTTGTATGGGAAAAGTCATCTCCGGTGAACTTTTGTATTGGGAAAGTCATCTCCGGTGAACTTTTGTATGGGAAAAGTCATCTCCGGTGAACTTTTGTATTGGGAATGTCATGCCCGGTGAACTTTTGTATTGGGAAAGTCATGCCCGGTGAACTTTTGTATTGGGAAAGTCATCTCCGGTGAACTTTTGTATTGGGAAAGTCATCTCCGGTGAACTTTTGTATTGGGAAAGTCATCTCCGGTGAACTTTTGTATGGGAAAAGTCATCTCCGGTGAACTTTTGTATTGGGAAAGTCATCTCCGGTGAACTTTTGTATTGGGAAAGTCATCTCCGGTGAACTTTTATATTGGAAAAGTCATGCCCGGTGAACTTTTGTATTGGGAAAGTCATGCCCGGTGAACTATTGTATTGGGAAAGTCATGCCCGGTGAACTTCTGTATTGGGAAAGTCATGCCCGGTGAACTTTTGTATTGGGAAAGTCACCTCCGGTGAACTTTTGTATTGGGAAAGTCGTGCCCGGTGAACTTTTGTATTGGGAAAGTCATGCCCGGTGAACTTTTGTATGGGAAAAGTCATCTCCGGTGAACTTTTGTATTGGGAAAGTCATGCCCAGTGAACTTTTGTATTGGGAAAGTCATGCCCGGTGAACTTTTGTTTTGGGAAAGTCATGCCCGGTGAACTTTTGTATTGGGAAAGTCATCTCCGGTGAACTTTTGTATTGGGAAAATCATCTCCGGTGAACTTTTGTATGGGTAAAGTCATCTCCGGTGAACTTTTGTATTGGGAAAGTCATCTCCGGTGAACTTTTGTATGGGAAAAGTCATCTCCGGTGAACTTTTGTATTGGGAAAGTCATCTCCGGTGAACTTTTGTATTGGGAAAGTCATGCCCGGCGAACTTTTGTATTGGGAAAGTCATGCCCGGTGAACTTTTGTATTGGGAAAGTCATGCCCGGTGAACTTTTGTATTGGGAAAGTCATGCCCGGTGAACTTTTGTATTGGGAAAGTCATCTCCGGTGAACTTTTATATTGGAAAAGTCATGCCCGGTGAACTTTTGTATTGGGAAAGTCATGCCCGGTGAACTATTGTATTGGGAAAGTCATGCCCGGTGAACTTTTGTATTGGGAAAGTCATGCCCGGTGAACTTTTGTATTGGGAAAGTCATGCCCGGTGAACTTTTTTATTGGGAAAGTCATCTCCGGTGAACTTTTATATTGGAAAAGTCATGCCCGGAGAACTATTGTATTGGGAAAGTCATGCCCGGTGAACTTTTGTATTGGGAAAGTCATGCCCGGTGAACTTTTGTATTGGGAAAGTCATCTCCGGTGAACTTTTGTATTGGGAAAGTCATCTCCGGTGAACTTTTGTATGGGAAAAGTCATCTCCGGTGAACTTTTGTATTGGGAAAGTCATCTCCGGTGAACTTTTGTATGGGAAAAGTCATCTCCGGTGAACTTTTGTATTGGGAAAGTCATGCCCGGTGAACTTTTGTATGGGAAAAGTCATCTCCGGTGAACTTTTGTATTGGGAAAGTCGTGCCCGGTGAACTTTTGTATTGGGAAAGTCATCTCCGGTGAACTTTTGTATTGGGAAAGTCATCTCCGGTGAACTTTTGTATGGGAAAAGTCATCTCCGGTGAACTTTTGTATTGGGAAAGTCATCTCCGGTGAACTTTTGTATTGGGAAAGTCATCTCCGGTGAACTTTTGTAATGGGAAAGTCATCTCCGGTGAACTTTTGTATGGGAAAAGTCATCTCCGGTGAACTTTTGTATTGGGAAAGTCATTCCCGGTGAACTTTTGTATTGGGAAAGTCATCTCCGGTGAACTTTTGTATTGGGAAAGTCATGCCCGGTGAACTTTTGTATTGGAAAAGTCATCTCCGGTGAACTTTTGTATTGGGAAAGTCATCTCCGGTGAACTTTTGTATGGGAAAAGTCATCTCCGGTGAACTTTTGTATTGGGAAAGTCATCTCCGGTGAACTTTTGTATGGGAAAAGTCATCTCAGGTGAACTTTTGTATTGGGAAAGTCATGCCCGGTGAACTTTTGTATTGGGAAAGTCATCTCCGGTGAACTTTTGTATTGGGAAAGTCATGCCCGGTGAACTTTTGCATTGGGAAAGTCATGCCCGGTGAACTTTTGTATGGGAAAAGTCATCTCCGGTGAACTTTTGTATGGGAAAAGTCATCTCCGGTGAACTTTTGTATGGGAAAAGTCATCTCCGGTGATTTTTTGTATTGGGAAAGTCATCTCCGGTGAACTTTTGTATGGGAAAAGTCATCTCCGGTGAACTTTTGTATGGGAAAAATCATCTCCGGTGAACTTTTGTATTGGGAAAGTCATGCCCGGTGAACTTTTGTATTGGGAAAGTCATCTCCGGTGAACTTTTGTATGGGAAAAGTCATCTCCGGTGAACTTTTATATTGGAAAAATCATGCCCGGTGAACTTTTGTATTGGGAAAGTCATCTCCGGTGAACTTTTGTATTGGGAAAGTCATGCCCGGTGAACTTTTGTATTGGGAAAGTCATGCCCGGTGAACTTTTGTATTGGGAAAGTCATCTCCGGTGAACTTTTGTATTGGGAAAGTCATGCCCGGTGAACTTTTGTATTGGGAAAGTCATCTCCGGTGAACTTTTGTATTGGGAAAGTCATCTCCGGTGAACTTTTGTATGGGAAAAGTCATCTCCGGTGAACTTTTGTATTGGGAAAGTCATCTCCGGTGAACTTTTGTATTGGGAAAGTCATCTCCGGTGAACTTTTGTATTGGGAAAGTCATCTCCGGTGAACTTTTGTATTGGGAAAGTCATGCCCGGTGAACTTTTGTATGGGAAAGTCATCTCCGGTGAACTTTTGTATGGGAAAAGTCATCTCCGGTGAACTTTTGTATGGGAAAAGTCATCTCCGGTGAACTTTTGTATTGGGAAAGTCATCTCCGGTGAACTTTTGTATTGGGAAAGTCATCTCCGGTGAACTTTTGTATGGGAAAAGTCATCTCCGGTGAACTTTTGTATTGGGAAAGTCATCTCCGGTGAACTTTTGTATTGGGAAAGTCATCTCCGGTGAACTTTTGTATGGGAAAAGTCATCTCCGGTGAACTTTTGAATTGGGAAAGTCGTGCCCGGTGAACTTTTGTATTGGGAAGGTCATGCCCGTTGAACTTATGTATTGGGAAAGTCATCTCCGGTGAACTTTTGTATTGGGAAAGTCATCTCCGGTGAACTTTTGTATTGGGAAAGTCATCTCCGGTGAACTTTTGTATGGGAAAAGTCATCTCCGGTGAACTTTTGTATTGGGAAAGTCATCTCCGGTGAACTTTTGTATTGGGAAAGTCATCTCCGGTGAACTTTTGTATGGGAAAAGTCATCTCCGGTGAACTTTTGTATTGGGAAAGTCATCTCCGGTGAACTTTTGTATGGGAAAAGTCATCTCCGGTGAACTTTTGTATTGGGAAAGTCATCTCCGGTGAACTTTTGTATGGGAAAAGTCATCTCCGGTGAACTTTTGTATTGGGAAAGTCATCTCCGGTGAACTTTTGTATGGAAAAGTCATCTCCGGTGAACTTTTGTATTGGGAAAGTCATCTCCGGTGAACTTTTGTATTGGGAAAGTCATGCCCGGTGAACTTTTGTATTGGGAAAGTCATGCCCGGTGAACTTTTGTATTGGGAAAGTCATGCCCGGTGAACTTTTGTATGGGAAAAGTCATCTCCGGTGAACTTTTGTATGGGAAAAGTCATCTCCGGTGAACTTTTGTATTGGGAAAGTCATCTCCGGTGAACTTTTGTATGGGAAAAATCATCTCCGGTGAACTTTTGTATTGGGAAAGTCATGCCCGGTGAACTTTTGTATTGGGAAAGTCATCTCCGGTGAACTTTTGTATGGGAAAAGTCATCTCCGGTGAACTTTTATATTGGAAAGTCATGCCCGGTGAACTTTTGTATTGGGAAAGTCATCTCCGGTGAACTTTTGTATTGGGAAAGTCATGCCCGGTGAACTTTTGTATTGGGAAAGTCATGCCCGGTGAACTTTTGTATTGGGAAAGTCATCTCCGGTGAACTTTTGTATTGGGAAAGTCATGCCCGGTGAACTTTTGTATTGGGAAAGTCATCTCCGGTGAACTTTTGTATTGGGAAAGTCATCTCCGGTGAACTTTTGTATGGGAAAAGTCATCTCCGGTGAACTTTTGTATTGGGAAAGTCATCTCCGATGAACTTTTGTATTGGGAAAGTCATCTCCGGTGAACTTTTGTATTGGGAAAGTCATCTCCGGTGAACTTTTGTATTGGGAAAGTCATGCCCGATGAACTTTTGTATGGGAAAGTCATCTCCGGTGAACTTTTGTATGGGAAAAGTCATCTCCGGTGAACTTTTGTATGGGAAAAGTCATCTCCGGTGAACTTTTGTATTGGGAAAGTCATCTCCGGTGAAATTTTGTATTGGGAAAGTCATCTCCGGTGAACTTTTGTATGGGAAAAGTCATCTCCGGTGAACTTTTGTATTGGGAAAGTCATCTCCGGTGAACTTTTGTATTGGGAAAGTCATCTCCGGTGAACTTTTGTATGGGAAAAGTCATCTCCGGTGAACTTTTGTATTGGGAAAGTCGTGCCCGGTGAACTTTTGTATTGGGAAAGTCATGCCCGGTGAACTTTTGTATTGGGAAAGTCATCTCCGGTGAACTTTTGTATTGGGAAAGTCATCTCCGGTGAACTTTTGTATGGGAAAAGTCATCTCCGGTGAACTTTTGTATTGGGAAAGTCATCTCCGGTGAACTTTTGTATTGGGAAAGTCATCTCCGGTGAACTTTTGTATGGGAAAAGTCATCTCCGGTGAACTTTTGTATTGGGAAAGTCATCTCCGGTGAATTTTTGTATGGGAAAAGTCATCTCCGGTGAACTTTTGTATTGGGAAAGTCATCTCCGGTGAACTTTTGTATGGGAAAAGTCATCTCCGGTGAACTTTTGTATTGGGAAAGTCATCTCCGGTGAACTTTTGTATGGGAAAAGTCATCTCCGGTGAACTTTTGTATTGGGAAAGTCATGCCCGGTGAACTTTTGTATTGGGAAAGTCATGCCCGGTGAACTTTTGTATTGGGAAAGTCATGCCCGGTGAACTTTTGTATTGGGAAAAGTCATCTCCGGTGAACTTTTGTATGGGAAAAGTCATCTCCGGTGAACTTTTGTATTGGGAAAGTCATCTCCGGTGAACTTTTGTATGGGAAAAATCATCTCCGGTGAACTTTTGTATTGGGAAAGTCATGCCCGGTGAACTTTTGTATTGGGAAAGTCATCTCCGGTGAACTTTTGTATGGGAAAAGTCATCTCCGGTGAACTTTTATATTGGAAAAGTCATGCCCGGTGAACTTTTGTATTGGGAAAGTCATCTCCGGTGAACTTTTGTATTGGGAAAGTCATGCCCGGTGAACTTTTGTATTGGGAAAGTCATGCCCGGTGAACTTTTGTATTGGGAAAGTCATCTCCGGTGAACTTTTGTATTGGGAAAGTCATGCCCGGTGAACTTTTGTATTGGGAAAGTCATCTCCGGTGAACTTTTGTATTGGGAAAGTCATCTCCGGTGAACTTTTGTATGGGAAAAGTCATCTCCGGTGAACTTTTGTATTGGGAAAGTCATCTCCGGTGAACTTTTGTATTGGGAAAGTCATCTCCGGTGAACTTTTGTATTGGGAAAGTCATCTCCGGTGAACTTTTGTATTGGGAAAGTCATGCCCGGTGAACTTTTGTATGGGAAAGTCATCTCCGGTGAACTTTTGTATGGGAAAAGTCATCTCCGGTGAACTTTTGTATGGGAAAAGTCATCTCCGGTGAACTTTTGTATTGGGAAAGTCATCTCCGGTGAACTTTTGTATTGGGAAAGTCATCTCCGGTGAACTTTTGTATGGGAAAAGTCATCTCCGGTGAACTTTTGTATTGGGAAAGTCATCTCCGGTGAACTTTTGTATGGGAAAAGTCATCTCCGGTGAACTTTTGTATTGGGAAAGTCATCTCCGGTGAACTTTTGTATGGGAAAAGTCATCTCCGGTGAACTTTTGTATTGGGAAAGTCATGCCCGGTGAACTTTTGTATGGGAAAAGTCATCTCCGGTGAACTTTTGTATTGGGAAAGTCGTGCCCGGTGAACTTTTGTATTGGGAAAGTCATCTCCGGTGAACTTTTGTATTGGGAAAGTCATCTCCGGTGAACTTTTGTATGGGAAAAGTCATCTCCGGTGAACTTTTGTATTGGGAAAGTCATCTCCGGTGAACTTTTGTATTGGGAAAGTCATCTCCGGTGAACTTTTGTATTGGGAAAGTCATCTCCGGTGAACTTTTGTATGGGAAAAGTCATCTCCGGTGAACTTTTGTATTGGGAAAGTCATGCCCGGTGAACTTTTGTATTGGGAAAGTCATCTCCGGTGAACTTTTGTATTGGGAAAGTCATCTCCGGTGAACTTTTGTATGGGAAAAGTCATCTCCGGTGAACTTTTGTATTGGGAAAGTCATCTCCGGTGAACTTTTGTATGGGAAAAGTCATCTCCGGTGAACTTTTGTATTGGGAAAGTCATGCCCGGTGAACTTTTGTATTGGGAAAGTCATCTCCGGTGAACTTTTGTATTGGGAAAGTCATGCCCGGTGAACTTTTGTATTGGGAAAGTCATCTCCGGTGAACTTTTGTATTGGGAAAGTCATCTCCGGTGAACTTTTGTATGGGAAAAGTCATCTCCGGTGAACTTTTGTATTCATCTCCGGTGAACTTTTGTATGGGAAAAGTCATCTCAGGTGAACTTTTGTATTGGGAAAGTCATGCCCGTGAACTTTTGTATTGGGAAAGTCATCTCCGGTGAACTTTTGTATTGGGAAAGTCATGCCCGGTGAACTTTTGTATTGGGAAAGTCATGCCCGGTGAACTTTTGTGTGGGAAAAGTCATCTCCGGTGAACTTTTGTATGGGAAAAGTCATCTCCGGTGAACTTTTGTATGGGAAAAGTCATCTCCGGTGAACTTTTGTATTGGGAAAAGTCATCTCCGGTGAACTTTTGTATGGGAAAAGTCATCTCCGGTGAACTTTTGTATGGGAAAAATCATCTCCGGTGAACTTTTGTATTGGGAAAGTCATGCCCGGTGAACTTTTGTATTGGGAAAAGTCATCTCCGGTGAACTTTTGTATGGGAAAAGTCATCTCCGGTGAACTTTTATATTGGAAAAATCATGCCCGGTGAACTTTTGTATTGGGAAAGTCATCTCCGGTGAACTTTTGTATTGGGAAAGTCATGCTCCGGTGAACTTTTGTATGGGAAAAGTCATGCCCCGGTGAACTTTTGTATTGGGAAAGTCATCTCCGGTGAACTTTTGTATTGGGAAAGTCATGCCCGGTGAACTTTTGTATTGGGAAAAGTCATCTCCGGTGAACTTTTGTATTGGGAAAGTCATCTCCGGTGAACTTTTGTATTGGGAAAGTCATCTCCGGTGAACTTTTGTATTGGGAAAGTCATCTCCGGTGAACTTTTGTATTGGGAAAGTCATCTCCGGTGAACTTTTGTATTGGGAAAGTCATCTCCGGTGAACTTTTGTATTGGGAAAGTCATGCCCGGTGAACTTTTGTATTGGGAAAGTCATCTCCGGTGAACTTTTGTATGGGAAAAGTCATCTCCGGTGAACTTTTGTATGGGAAAAGTCATCTCCGGTGAACTTTTGTATTGGGAAAGTCATCTCCGGTGAACTTTTGTATTGGGAAAGTCATCTCCGGTGAACTTTTGTATGGGAAAAGTCATCTCCGGTGAACTTTTGTATTGGGAAAGTCATCTCCGGTGAACTTTTGTATTGGGAAAGTCATCTCCGGTGAACTTTTGTATGGGAAAAGTCATCTCCGGTGAACTTTTGTATTGGGAAAGTCGTGCCCGGTGAACTTTTGTATTGGGAAAGTCATCTCCGGTGAACTTTTGTATTGGGAAAAGTCATCTCCGGTGAACTTTTGTATGGGAAAAGTCATCTCCGGTGAACTTTTGTATTGGGAAAGTCATCTCCGGTGAACTTTTGTATTGGGAAAGTCATCTCCGGTGAACTTTTGTATTGGGAAAGTCATCTCCGGTGAACTTTTGTATTGGGAAAGTCATCTCCGGTGAACTTTTGTATGGGAAAAGTCATCTCCGGTGAACTTTTGTATTGGGAAAGTCATGCCCGGTGAACTTTTGTATTGGGAAAGTCATCTCCGGTGAACTTTTGTATTGGGAAAGTCATGCCCGGTGAACTTTTGTATTGGGAAAGTCATCTCCGGTGAACTTTTGTATTGGGAAAGTCATCTCCGGTGAACTTTTGTATGGGAAAAGTCATCTCCGGTGAACTTTTGTATTGGGAAAGTCATCTCCGGTGAACTTTTGTATGGGAAAAGTCATCTCAGGTGAACTTTTGTATTGGGAAAGTCATGCCCGGTGAACTTTTGTATTGGGAAAGTCATCTCCGGTGAACTTTTGTATTGGGAAAGTCATGCCCGGTGAACTTTTGTATTGGGAAAGTCATGCCCGGTGAACTTTTGTATGGGAAAAGTCATCTCCGGTGAACTTTTGTATGGGAAAAGTCATCTCCGGTGAACTTTTGTATGGGAAAAGTCATCTCCGGTGAACTTTTGTATTGGGAAAGTCATCTCCGGTGAACTTTTGTATGGGAAAAATCATCTCCGGTGAACTTTTGTATTGGGAAAGTCATGCCCGGTGAACTTTTGTATTGGGAAAGTCATGCCCGGTGAACTTTTGTATTGGGAAAGTCGTCTCCGGTGAACTTTTGTATTGGGAAAGTCATGCCCGGTGAACTTTTGTATTGGGAAAGTCATCTCCGGTGAACTTTTGTATTGGGAAAGTCATCTCCGGTGAACTTTTGTATGGGAAAAGTCATCTCCGGTGAACTTTTGTATTGGGAAAGTCATCTCCGGTGAACTTTTGTATTGGGAAAGTCATCTCCGGTGAACTTTTGTATGGGAAAAGTCATCTCCGGTGAACTTTTGTATTGGGAAAGTCGCGCCCGGTGAACTTTTGTATTGGGAAAGTCATGCCCGTTGAACTTATGTATTGGGAAAGTCATCTCCGGTGAACTTTTGTATTGGGAAAGTCATCTCCGGTGAACTTTTGTATTGGGAAAGTCATCTCCGGTGAACTCTTGTATGGGAAAAGTCATCTCCGGTGAACTTTTGTATTGGGAAAGTCATCTCCGGTGAACTTTTGTATTGGGAAAGTCATCTCCGGTGAACTTTTGTATGGGAAAAGTCATCTCCGGTGAACTTTTGTATTGGGAAAGTCATCTCCGGTGAACTTTTGTATGGGAAAAGTCATCTCCGGTGAACTTTTGTATTGGGAAAGTCATCTCCGGTGAACTTTTGTATGGGAAAAGTCATCTCCGGTGAACTTTTGTATTGGGAAAGTCATCTCCGGTGAACTTTTGTATTGGGAAAGTCATGCCGGTGAACTTTTGTATTGGGAAAGTCATGCACGGTGAACTTTTGTATTGGGAAAGTCATGCCCGGTGAACTTTTGTATGGGAAAAGTCATCTCCGGTGAACTTTTGTATGGGAAAAGTCATCTCCGGTGAACTTTTGTATTGGGAAAGTCATCTCCGGTGAACTTTTGTATGGGAAAAATCATCTCCGGTGAACTTTTGTATTGGGAAAGTCATGCCCGGTGAACTTTTGTATTGGGAAAGTCATCTCCGGTGAACTTTTGTATGGGAAAAGTCATCTCCGGTGAACTTTTATATTGGAAAAGTCATGCCCGGTGAACTTTTGTATTGGGAAAGTCATCTCCGGTGAACTTTTGTATTGGGAAAGTCATGCCCGGTGAACTTTTGTATTGGGAAAGTCATGCCCGGTGAACTTTTGTATTGGGAAAGTCATCTCCGGTGAACTTTTGTATTGGGAAAGTCATGCCCGGTGAACTTTTGTATTAGGAAAGTCATCTCCGGTGAACTTTTGTATTGGGAAAGTCATCTCCGGTGAACTTTTGTATGGGAAAAGTCATCTCCGGTGAACTTTTGTATTGGGAAAGTCATCTCCGGTGAACTTTTGTATTGGGAAAGTCATCTCCGGTGAACTTTTGTATTGGGAAAGTCATCTCCGGTGAACTTTTGTATTGGGAAAGTCATGCCCGATGAACTTTTGTATGGGAAAGTCATCTCCGGTGAACTTTTGTATGGGAAAAGTCATCTCCGGTGAACTTTTGTATGGGAAAAGTCATCTCCGGTGAACTTTTGTATTGGGAAAGTCATCTCCGGTGAACTTTTGTATTGGGAAAGTCATCTCCGGTGAACTTTTGTATGGGAAAAGTCATCTCCGGTGAACTTTTGTATTGGGAAAGTCATCTCCGGTGAACTTTTGTATTGGGAAAGTCATCTCCGGTGAACTTTTGTATGGGAAAAGTCATCTCCGGTGAACTTTTGTATTGGGAAAGTCGTGCCCGGTGAACTTTTGTATTGGGAAAGTCATGCCCGGTGAACTTTTGTATTGGGAAAGTCATCTCCGGTGAACTTTTGTATTGGGAAAGTCATCTCCGGTGAACTTTAGTATTGGGAAAGTCATCTCCGGTGAACTTTTGTATGGGAAAAGTCATCTCCGGTGAACTTTTGTATTGGGAAAGTCATCTCCGGTGAACTTTTGTATTGGGAAAGTCATCTCCGGTGAACTTTTGTATGGGAAAAGTCATCTCCGGTGAACTTTTGTATTGGGAAAGTCATCTCCGGTGAATTTTTGTATGGGAAAAGTCATCTCCGGTGAACTTTTGTATTGGGAAAGTCATCTCCGGTGAACTTTTGTATGGGAAAAGTCATCTCCGGTGAACTTTTGTATTGGGAAAGTCATCTCCGGTGAACTTTTGTATGGGAAAAGCCATCTCCGGTGAACTTTTGTATTGGGAAAGTCATCTCCGGTGAACTTTTGTATTGGGAAAGTCATGCCCGGTGAACTTTTGTATTGGGAAAGTCATCTCCGGTGAACTTTTGTATTGGGAAAGTCATCTCCGGTGAACTTTTGTATGGGAAAAGTCATCTCCGGTGAACTTTTGTATTGGGAAAGTCATGCCCGGTGAACTTTTGTATTGGGAAAGTCATCTCCGGTGAACTTTTGTATTGGGAAAGTCATCTCCGGTGAACTTTTGTATTGGGAAAGTCATGCCCGGTGAACTTTTGTATTGGGAAAGTCATCTCCGGTGAACTTTTGTATTGGGAAAGTCATCTCCGGTGAACTTTTGTATGGGAAAAGTCATCTCCGGTGAACTTTTGTATTGGGAAAGTCATCTCCGGTGAACTTTTGTATTGGGAAAGTCATCTCCGGTGAACTTTTGTATTGGGAAAGTCATCTCCGGTGAACTTTTGTATTGGGAAAGTCATGCCCGGTGAACTTTTGTATGGGAAAGTCATCTCCGGTGAACTTTTGTATGGGAAAAGTCATCTCCGGTGAACTTTTGTATGGGAAAAGTCATCTCCGGTGAACTTTTGTATTGGGAAAGTCTTCTCCGGTGAACTTTTGTATTGGGAAAGTCATCTCCGGTGAACTTTTGTATGGGAAAAGTCATCTCCGGTGAACTTTTGTATTGGGAAAGTCATCTCCGGTGAACTTTTGTATTGGGAAAGTCATCTCCGGTGAACTTTTGTATGGGAAAAGTCATCTCCGGTGAACTTTTGTATTGGGAAAGTCGTGCCCGGTGAACTTTTGTATTGGGAAAGTCATGCCCGTTGAACTTATGTATTGGGAAAATCATCTCCGGTGAACTTTTGTATTGGGAAAGTCATCTCCGGTGAACTTTTGTATTGGGAAAGTCATCTCCGGTGAACTTTTGTATGGGAAAAGTCATCTCCGGTGAACTTTTGTATTGGGAAAGTCATCTCCGGTGAACTTTTGTATTGGGAAAGTCATCTCCGGTGAACTTTTGTATGGGAAAAGTCATCTCCGGTGAACTTTTGTATTGGGAAAGTCATCTCCGGTGAACTTTTGTATGGGAAAAGTCATCTCCGGTGAACTTTTGTATTGGGAAAGTCATCTCCGGTGAACTTTTGTATGGGAAAAGTCATCTCCGGTGAACTTTTGTATTGGGAAAGTCATCTCCGGTGAACTTTTGTATGGGAAAAGTCATCTCCGGTGAACTTTTGTATTGGGAAAGTCATCTCCGGTGAACTTTTGTATTGGGAAAGTCATGCCCGGTGAACTTTTGTATTGGGAAAGTCATGCCCGGTGAACTTTTGTATTGGGAAAGTCATGCCCGGTGAACTTTTGTATGGGAAAAGTCATCTCCGGTGAACTTTTGTATGGGAAAAGTCATCTCCGGTGAACTTTTGTATTGGGAAAGTCATCTCCGGTGAACTTTTGTATGGGAAAAATCATCTCCGGTGAACTTTTGTATTGGGAAAGTCATGCCCGGTGAACTTTTGTATTGGGAAAGTCATCTCCGGTGAACTTTTGTATGGGAAAAATCATCTCCGGTGAACTTTTATATTGGAAAAGTCATGCCCGGTGAACTTTTGTATTGGGAAAGTCATGCCCGGTGAACTTTTGTATTGGGAAAGTCATGCCCGGTGAACTTTTTTATTGGGAAAGTCATCTCCGGTGAACTTTTATATTGGAAAAGTCATGCCCGGAGAACTATTGTATTGGGAAAGTCATGCCCGGTGAACTTTTGTATTGGGAAAGTCATGCCCGGTGAACTTTTGTATTGGGAAAGTCATCTCCGGTGAACTTTTGTATTGGGAAAGTCATCTCCGGTGAACTTTTGTATGGGAAAAGTCATCTCCGGTGAACTTTTGTATTGGGAAAGTCATCTCCGGTGAACTTTTGTATGGGAAAAGTCATCTCCGGTGAACTTTTGTATTGGGAAAGTCATGCCCGGTGAACTTTTGTATGGGAAAAGTCATCTCCGGTGAACTTTTGTATTGGGAAAGTCGTGCCCGGTGAACTTTTGTATTGGGAAAGTCATCTCCGGTGAACTTTTGTATTGGGAAAGTCATCTCCGGTGAACTTTTGTATGGGAAAAGTCATCTCCGGTGAACTTTTGTATTGGGAAAGTCATCTCCGGTGAACTTTTGTATTGGGAAAGTCATCTCCGGTGAACTTTTGTAATGGGAAAGTCATCTCCGGTGAACTTTTGTATGGGAAAAGTCATCTCCGGTGAACTTTTGTATTGGGAAAGTCATTCCCGGTGAACTTTTGTATTGGGAAAGTCATCTCCGGTGAACTTTTGTATTGGGAAAGTCATGCCCGGTGAACTTTTGTATTGGGAAAGTCATCTCCGGTGAACTTTTGTATTGGGAAAGTCATCTCCGGTGAACTTTTGTATGGGAAAAGTCATCTCCGGTGAACTTTTGTATTGGGAAAGTCATCTCCGGTGAACTTTTGTATGGGAAAAGTCATCTCCGGTGAACTTTTGTATTGGGAAAATCATGCCCGGTGAACTTTTGTATTGGGAAAGTCATCTCCGGTGAACTTTTGTATTGGGAAAGTCATGCCCGGTGAACTTTTGTATTGGGAAAGTCATCTCCGGTGAACTTTTGTATGGGAAAAGTCATCTCCGGTGAACTTTTGTATGGGAAAAGTCATCTCCGGTGAACTTTTGTATTGGGAAAGTCATCTCCGGTGAACTTTTGTATGGGAAAAGTCATCTCCGGTGAACTTTTGTATGGGAAAAATCATCTCCGGTGAACTTTTGTATTGGGAAAGTCATGCCCGGTGAACTTTTGTATTGGGAAAGTCATCTCCGGTGAACTTTTATATTGGAAAAATCATGCCCGGTGAACTTTTGTATTGGGAAAGTCATCTCCGGTGAACTTTTGTATTGGGAAAGTCATGCCCGGTGAACTTTTGTATTGGGAAAGTCATGCCCGGTGAACTTTTGTATTGGGAAAGTCATCTCCGGTGAACTTTTGTATTGGGAAAGTCATGCCCGGTGAACTTTTGTATTGGGAAAGTCATCTCCGGTGAACTTTTGTATTGGGAAAGTCATCTCCGGTGAACTTTTGTATGGGAAAAGTCATCTCCGGTGAACTTTTGTATTGGGAAAGTCATCTCCGGTGAACTTTTGTATTGGGAAAGTCATCTCCGGTGAACTTTTGTATTGGGAAAGTCATCTCCGGTGAACTTTTGTATTGGGAAAGTCATGCCCGGTGAACTTTTGTATGGGAAAGTCATCTCCGGTGAACTTTTGTATGGGAAAAGTCATCTCCGGTGAACTTTTGTATGGGAAAAGTCATCTCCGGTGAACTTTTGTATTGGGAAAGTCATCTCCGGTGAACTTTTGTATTGGGAAAGTCATCTCCGGTGAACTTTTGTATGGGAAAAGTCATCTCCGGTGAACTTTTGTATTGGGAAAGTCATCTCCGGTGAACTTTTGTATTGGGAAAGTCATCTCCGGTGAACTTTTGTATGGGAAAAGTCATCTCCGGTGAACTTTTGTATTGGGAAAGTCGTGCCCGGTGAACTTTTGTATTGGGAAAGTCATGCCCGTTGAACTTATGTATTGGGAAAGTCATCTCCGGTGAACTTTTGTATTGGGAAAGTCATCTCCGGTGAACTTTTGTATTGGGAAAGTCATCTCCGGTGAACTTTTGTATGGGAAAAGTCATCTCCGGTGAACTTTTGTATTGGGAAAGTCATCTCCGGTGAACTTTTGTATTGGGAAAGTCATCTCCGGTGAACTTTTGTATGGGAAAAGTCATCTCCGGTGAACTTTTGTATTGGGAAAGTCATCTCCGGTGAACTTTTGTATGGGAAAAGTCATCTCCGGTGAACTTTTGTATTGGGAAAGTCATCTCCGGTGAACTTTTGTATGGGAAAAGTCATCTCCGGTGAACTTTTGTATTGGGAAAGTCATCTCCGGTGAACTTTTGTATGGGAAAAGTCATCTCCGGTGAACTTTTGTATTGGGAAAGTCATCTCCGGTGAACTTTTGTATTGGGAAAGTCATGCCCGGTGAACTTTTGTATTGGGAAAGTCATGCCCGGTGAACTTTTGTATTGGGAAAGTCATGCCCGGTGAACTTTTGTATGGGAAAAGTCATCTCCGGTGAACTTTTGTATGGGAAAAGTCATCTCCGGTGAACTTTTGTATTGGGAAAGTCATCTCCGGTGAACTTTTGTATGGGAAAAATCATCTCCGGTGAACTTTTGTATTGGGAAAGTCATGCCCGGTGAACTTTTGTATTGGGAAAGTCATCTCCGGTGAACTTTTGTATGGGAAAAGTCATCTCCGGTGAACTTTTATATTGGAAAAGTCATGCCCGGTGAACTTTTGTATTGGGAAAGTCATCTCCGGTGAACTTTTGTATTGGGAAAGTCATGCCCGGTGAACTTTTGTATTGGGAAAGTCATGCCCGGTGAACTTTTGTATTGGGAAAGTCATCTCCGGTGAACTTTTGTATTGGGAAAGTCATGCCCGGTGAACTTTTGTATTGGGAAAGTCATCTCCGGTGAACTTTTGTATTGGGAAAGTCATCTCCGGTGAACTTTTGTATGGGAAAAGTCATCTCCGGTGAACTTTCGTATTGGAAAGTCATCTCCGATGAACTTTTGTATTGGGAAAGTCATCTCCGGTGAACTTTTGTATTGGGAAAGTCATCTCCGGTGAACTTTTGTATTGGGAAAGTCATGCCCGATGAACTTTTGTATGGGAAAGTCATCTCCGGTGAACTTTTGTATGGGAAAAGTCATATCCGGTGAACTTTTGTATGGGAAAAGTCATCTCCGGTGAACTTTTGTATTGGGAAAGTCATCTCCGGTGAAATTTTGTATTGGGAAAGTCATCTCCGGTGAACTTTTGTATGGGAAAAGTCATCTCCGGTGAACTTTTGTATGGGAAAAGTCATCGCCGGTGAACTTTTGTATTGGGAAAGTCATCTCCGGTGAACTTTTGTATGGGAAAAGTCATCTCCGGTGAACTTTTGTATTGGGAAAGTCGTGCCCGGTGAACTTTTGTATTGGGAAAGTCATGCCCGGTGAACTTTTGTATTGGGAAAGTCATCTCCGGTGAACTTTTGTATTGGGAAAGTCATCTCCGGTGAACTTTTGTATGGGAAAAGTCATCTCCGGTGAACTTTTGTATTGGGAAAGTCATCTCCGGTGAACTTTTGTATTGGGAAAGTCATCTCCGGTGAACTTTTGTATGGGAAAAGTCATCTCCGGTGAACTTTTGTATTGGGAAAGTCATCTCCGGTGAATTTTTGTATGGGAAAAGTCATCTCCGGTGAACTTTTGTATTGGGAAAGTCATCTCCGGTGAACTTTTGTATGGGAAAAGTCATCTCCGGTGAACTTTTGTATTGGGAAAGTCATCTCCGGTGAACTTTTGTATGGGAAAAGTCATCTCCGGTGATCTTTTGTATTGGGAAAGTCATGCCCGGTGAACTTTTGTATTGGGAAAGTCATGCCCGGTGAACTTTTGTATTGGGAAAGTCATGCCCGGTGAACTTTTGTATTGGGAAAAGTCATCTCCGGTGAACTTTTGTATGGGAAAAGTCATCTCCGGTGAACTTTTGTATTGGGAAAGTCATCTCCGGTGAACTTTTGTATGGGAAAAATCATCTCCGGTGAACTTTTGTATTGGGAAAGTCATGCCCGGTGAACTTTTGTATTGGGAAAGTCATCTCCGGTGAACTTTTGTATGGGAAAAGTCATCTCCGGTGAACTTTTATATTGGAAAAGTCATGCCCGGTGAACTTTTGTATTGGGAAAGTCATCTCCGGTGAACTTTTGTATTGGGAAAGTCATGCCCGGTGAACTTTTGTATTGGGAAAGTCATGCCCGGTGAACTTTTGTATTGGGAAAGTCATCTCCGGTGAACTTTTGTATTGGGAAAGTCATGCCCGGTGAACTTTTGTATTGGGAAAGTCATCTCCGGTGAACTTTTGTATTGGGAAAGTCATCTCCGGTGAACTTTTGTATGGGAAAAGTCATCTCCGGTGAACTTTTGTATTGGGAAAGTCATCTCCGGTGAACTTTTGTATTGGGAAAGTCATCTCCGGTGAACTTTTGTATTGGGAAAGTCATCTCCGGTGAACTTTTGTATTGGGAAAGTCATGCCCGGTGAACTTTTGTATGGGAAAGTCATCTCCGGTGAACTTTTGTATGGGAAAAGTCATCTCCGGTGAACTTTTGTATGGGAAAAGTCATCTCCGGTGAACTTTTGTATTGGGAAAGTCATCTCCGGTGAACTTTTGTATTGGGAAAGTCATCTCCTGTGAACTTTTGTATGGGAAAAGTCATCTCCGGTGAACTTTTGTATTGGGAAAGTCATCTCCGGTGAACTTTTGTATGGGAAAAGTCATCTCCGGTGAACTTTTGTATTGGGAAAGTCATCTCCGGTGAACTTTTGTATGGGAAAAGTCATCTCCGGTGAACTTTTGTATTGGGAAAGTCATGCCCGGTGAACTTTTGTATGGGAAAAGTCATCTCCGGTGAACTTTTGTATTGGGAAAGTCGTGCCCGGTGAACTTTTGTATTGGGAAAGTCATCTCCGGTGAACTTTTGTATTGGGAAAGTCATCTCCGGTGAACTTTTGTATGGGAAAAGTCATCTCCGGTGAACTTTTGTATTGGGAAAGTCATCTCCGGTGAACTTTTGTATTGGGAAAGTCATCTCCGGTGAACTTTTGTATTGGGAAAGTCATCTCCGGTGAACTTTTGTATGGGAAAAGTCATCTCCGGTGAACTTTTGTATTGGGAAAGTCATGCCCGGTGAACTTTTGTATTGGGAAAGTCATCTCCGGTGAACTTTTGTATTGGGAAAGTCATCTCCGGTGAACTTTTGTATGGGAAAAGTCATCTCCGGTGAACTTTTGTATTGGGAAAGTCATCTCCGGTGAACTTTTGTATGGGAAAAGTCATCTCCGGTGAACTTTTGTATTGGGAAAGTCATGCCCGGTGAACTTTTGTATTGGGAAAGTCATCTCCGGTGAACTTTTGTATTGGGAAAGTCATGCCCGGTGAACTTTTGTATTGGGAAAGTCATCTCCGGTGAACTTTTGTATTGGGAAAGTCATCTCCGGTGAACTTTTGTATGGGAAAAGTCATCTCCGGTGAACTTTTGTATTGGGAAAGTCATCTCCGGTGAACTATTGTATGGGAAAAGTCATCTCAGGTGAACTTTTGTATGGGAAAAGTCATCTCCGGTGAACTTTTATATTGGAAAAATCATGCCCGGTGAACTTTTGTATTGGGAAAGTCATCTCCGGTGAACTTTTGTATTGGGAAAGTCATGCCCGGTGAACTTTTGTATTGGGAAAGTCATGCCCGGTGAACTTTTGTATTGGGAAAGTCATCTCCGGTGAACTTTTGTATTGGGAAAGTCATGCTCGGTGAACTTTTGTATTGGGAAAGTCATCTCCGGTGAACTTTTGTATTGGGAAAGTCATCTCCGGTGAACTTTTGTATGGGAAAAGTCATCTCCGGTGAACTTTTGTATTGGGAAAGTCATCTCCGGTGAACTTTTGTATTGGGAAAGTCATCTCCGGTGAACTTTTGTATTGGGAAAGTCATCTCCGGTGAACTTTTGTATTGGGAAAGTCATGCCCGGTGAACTTTTGTATGGGAAAGTCATCTCCGGTGAACTTTTGTATGGGAAAAGTCATCTCCGGTGAACTTTTGTATGGGAAAAGTCATCTCCGGTGAACTTTTGTATTGGGAAAGTCATCTCCGGTGAACTTTTGTATTGGGAAAGTCATCTCCGGTGAACTTTTGTATGGGAAAAGTCATCTCCGGTGAACTTTTGTATTGGGAAAGTCATCTCCGGTGAACTTTTGTATTGGGAAAGTCATCTCCGGTGAACTTTTGTATGGGAAAAGTCATCTCCGGTGAACTTTTGTATTGGGAAAGTCGTGCCCGGTGAACTTTTGTATTGGGAAAGTCATCTCCGGTGAACTTTTGTATTGGGAAAGTCATCTCCGGTGAACTTTTGTATGGGAAAAGTCATCTCCGGTGAACTTTTGTATTGGGAAAGTCATCTCCGGTGAACTTTTGTATTGGGAAAGTCATCTCCGGTGAACTTTTGTATTGGGAAAGTCATCTCCGGTGAACTTTTGTATGGGAAAAGTCATCTCCGGTGAACTTTTGTATTGGGAAAGTCATCTCCGGTGAACTTTTGTATTGGGAAAGTCATGCCCGGTGAACTTTTGTATTGGGAAAGTCATCTCCGGTGAACTTTTGTATTGGGAAAGTCATCTCCGGTGAACTTTTGTATGGGAAAAGTCATCTCCGGTGAACTTTTGTATTGGGAAAGTCATCTCCGGTGAACTTTTGTATGGGAAAAGTCATCTCCGGTGAACTTTTGTATTGGGAAAGTCATGCCCGGTGAACTTTTGTATTGGGAAAGTCATCTCCGGTGAACTTTTGTATTGGGAAAGTCATGCCCGGTGAACTTTTGTATTGGGAAAGTCATCTCCGGTGAACTTTTGTATTGGGAAAGTCATCTCCGGTGAACTTTTGTATGGGAAAAGTCATCTCCGGTGAACTTTTGTATTGGGAAAGTCATCTCCGGTGAACTTTTGTATGGGAAAAGTCATCTCAGGTGAACTTTTGTATTGGGAAAGTCATGCCCGGTGAACTTTTGTATTGGGAAAGTCATCTCCGGTGAACTTTTGTATTGGGAAAGTCATGCCCGGTGAACTTTTGTATTGGGAAAGTCATGCCCGGTGAACTTTTGTATGGGAAAAGTCATCTCCGGTGAACTTTTGTATGGGAAAAATCATCTCCGGTGAACTTTTGTATGGAAAAGTCATCTCCGGTGAACTTTTGTATTGGGAAAGTCATCTCCGGTGAACTTTTGTATGGGAAAAGTCATCTCCGGTGAACTTTTGTATGGGAAAAATCATCTCCGGTGAACTTTTGTATTGGGAAAGTCATGCCCGGTGAACTTTTGTATTGGGAAAGTCATCTCCGGTGAACTTTTGTATGGGAAAAGTCATCTCCGGTGAACTTTTATATTGGAAAAATCATGCCCGGTGAACTTTTGTATTGGGAAAGTCATCTCCGGTGAACTTTTGTATTGGGAAAGTCATGCCCGGTGAACTTTTGTATTGGGAAAGTCATGCCCGGTGAACTTTTGTATTGGGAAAGTCGTCTCCGGTGAACTTTTGTATTGGGAAATTCATGCCCGGTGAACTTTTGTATTGGGAAAGTCATCTCCGGTGAACTTTTGTATTGGGAAAGTCATCTCCTGTGAACTTTTGTATGGGAAAAGTCATCTCCGGTGAACTTTTGTATTGGGAAAGTCATCTCCGGTGAACTTTTGTATTGGGAAAGTCATCTCCGGTGAACTTTTGTATGGGAAAAGTCATCTCCGGTGAACTTTTGTATTGGGAAAGTCGTGCCCGGTGAACTTTTGTATTGGGAAAGTCATGCCCGTTGAACTTATGTATTGGGAAAGTCATCTCCGGTGAACTTTTGTATTGGGAAAGTCATCTCCGGTGAACTTTTGTATTGGGAAAGTCATCTCCGGTGAACTTTTGTATGGGAAAAGTCATCTCCGGTGAACTTTTGTATTGGGAAAGTCATCTCCGGTGAACTTTTGTATTGGGAAAGTCATCTCCGGTGAACTTTTGTATGGGAAAAGTCATCTCCGGTGAACTTTTGTATTGGGAAAGTCATCTCCGGTGAACTTTTGTATGGGAAAAGTCATCTCCGGTGAACTTTTGTATTGGGAAAGTCATCTCCGGTGAACTTTTGTATGGGAAAAGTCATCTCCGGTGAACTTTTGTATTGGGAAAGTCATCTCCGGTGAACTTTTGTATGGGAAAAGTCATCTCCGGTGAACTTTTGTATTGGGAAAGTCATCTCCGGTGAACTTTTGTATTGGGAAAGTCATGCCCGGTGAACTTTTGTATTGGGAAAGTCATGCCCGGTGAACTTTTGTATTGGGAAAGTCATGCCCGGTGAACTTTTGTATGGGAAAAGTCATCTCCGGTGAACTTTTGTATGGGAAAAGTCATCTCCGGTGAACTTTTGTATTGGGAAAGTCATCTCCGGTGAACTTTTGTATGGGAAAAATCATCTCCGGTGAACTTTTGTATTGGGAAAGTCATGCCCGGTGAACTTTTGTATTGGGAAAGTCATCTCCGGTGAACTTTTGTATGGGAAAAATCATCTCCGGTGAACTTTTGTATGGGAAAAGTCATCTCCGGTGAACTTTTGTATTGGGAAAGTCATCTCCGGTGAACTTTTGTATTGGGAAAGAGTCATGCCCGGTGAACTTTTGTATTGCGAAAGTTATCTCCGGTGAACTTTTGTATTGGGAAAGTCATCTCCGGTGAACTTTTGTATGGGAAAAGTCATCTCCGGTGAACTTTTGTATTGGGAAAGTCATCTCCGGTGAACTTTTGTATTGGGAAAGTAAGTCATCTCCGGTGAACTTTGTATTGGGAAAGTCATGCCCGGTGAACTTTTGTTTTGGGAAAGTCATGCTCGGTGAACTTTTGTATTGGGAAAGTCATCTCCGGTGAACTTTTGTATGGGAAAGTCATCTCCGGTGAACTTTTGTATGGGAAAGTCATCTCCGGTGAACTTTTGTATGGGAAAAGTCATCTCCGGTGAACTTTTGTATTGGGAAAGTCATCTCCGGTGAACTTTTGTATGGAAAGTCATCCCGGTGAACTTTTGTATTGGGAAAGTCATCTCCGGTGAACTTTTGTATTGGGAAAGTCATCTCCGGTGAACTTTTGTATGGGAAAGTCATCTCCGGTGAACTTTTGTATTGGGAAAGTCATCTCCGGTGAACTTTGTATTGGGAAAGTCATCTCCGGTGAACTTTTGTATTGGGAAAAGTCATCTCCGGTGAACTTTTGTATTGGGAAAGTCATGCTCCGGTGAACTTTTGTATTGGGAAAGTCATCTCCGGTGAACTTTTGTATGGGAAAAGTCATCTCCGGTGAACTTTTGTATTGGAAAGTCATCTCCGGTGAACTTTTGTATTGGGAAAGTCATCTCCGGTGAACTTTTGTATTGGGAAAAGTCATCTCCGGTGAACTTTTGTATTGGGAAAGTCATCTCCGGTGAACTTTTGTATGGGAAAAGTCATCTCCGGTGAACTTTTGTATGGGAAAAGTCATCTCCGGTGAACTTTTGTATTGGGAAAGTCATCTCCGGTGAACTTTTGTATTGGGAAAGTCATCTCCGGTGAACTTTTGTATTGGGAAAAGTCATCTCCGGTGAACTTTTGTATTGGGAAAGTCATCTCCGGTGAACTTTTGTATGGGAAAAGTCATCTCCGGTGAACTTTTGTATTGGGAAAGTCATGCCCGGTGAACTTTTGTATTGGGAAAGTCATCTCCGGTGAACTTTTGTATTGGGAAAGTCATCTCCGGTGAACTTTTGTATGGGAAAAGTCATCTCCGGTGAACTTTTGTATTGGGAAAGTCATCTCCGGTGAACTTTTGTATGGGAAAAGTCATCTCCGGTGAACTTTTGTATTGGGAAAGTCATCTCCGGTGAACTTTTGTATGGAAAAGTCATCTCCGGTGAACTTTTGTATTGGGAAAGTCATCTCCGGTGAACTTTTGTATTGGGAAAGTCATCTCCGGTGAACTTTTGTATGGGAAAAGTCATCTCCGGTGAACTTTTGTATTGGGAAAGTCATCTCCGGTGAACTTTTGTATGGGAAAAGTCATCTCCGGTGAACTTTGTATTGGGAAAGTCATCTCCGGTGAACTTTTGTATGGGGAAAAGTCATCTCCGGTGAACTTTTGTATTGGGAAAGTCATCTCCGGTGAACTTTTGTATGGGAAAAGTCATCTCCGGTGAACTTTTGTATTGGGAAAGTCATCTCCGGTGAACTTTTGTATGGGAAAAGTCATCTCCGGTGAACTTTTGTATTGGGAAAGTCATCTCCGGTGAACTTTTGTATTGGGAAAGTCATGCCCGGTGAACTTTTGTATTGGGAAAGTCATGCCCGGTGAACTTTTGTATTGGGAAAGTCATGCCCGGTGAACTTTTGTATGGAAAAGTCATCTCCGGTGAACTTTTGTATGGGAAAAGTCATCTCCGGTGAACTTTTGTATTGGGAAAGTCATCTCCGGTGAACTTTTGTATGGGAAAATCATCTCCGGTGAACTTTTGTATTGGGAAAGTCATGCCCGGTGAACTTTTGTATTGGGAAAGTCATCTCCGGTGAACTTTTGTATGGGAAAAATCATCTCCGGTGAACTTTTGTATTGGAAAAGTCATGCCCGGTGAACTTTTGTATTGGGAAAGTCATCTCCGGTGAACTTTTGTATTGGGAAAGTCATGCTCCGGTGAACTTTTGTATTGGGAAAAGTCATGCCCGGTGAACTTTTGTATTGGGAAAGTCATCTCCGGTGAACTTTTGTATTGGGAAAGTCATGCCCGGTGAACTTTTGTATTGGGAAAGTCATCTCCGGTGAACTTTTGTATTGGGAAAGTCATCTCCGGTGAACTTTTGTATGGGAAAAGTCATCTCCGGTGAACTTTTGTATTGGGAAAGTCATCTCCGGTGAACTTTTGTATTGGGAAAGTCATCTCCGGTGAACTTTTGTATTGGGAAAGTCATCTCCGGTGAACTTTTGTATTGGGAAAGTCATGCCGATGAACTTTTGTATGGGAAAGTCATCTCCGGTGAACTTTTGTATGGGAAAAGTCATCTCCGGTGAACTTTTGTATGGGAAAAGTCATCTCCGGTGAACTTTTGTATTGGGAAAGTCATCTCCGGTGAACTTTTGTATTGGGAAAGTCATCTCCGGTGAACTTTTGTATGGGAAAAGTCATCTCCGGTGAACTTTTGTATGGGAAAAGTCATCTCCGGTGAACTTTTTTATTGGGAAAGTCATCTCCGGTGAACTTTTGTATGGGAAAAGTCATCTCCGGTGAACTTTTGTATTGGGAAAGTCGTGCCCGGTGAACTTTTGTATTGGGAAAGTCATGGCCGGTGAACTTTTGTATTGGGAAAGTCATCTCCGGTGAACTTTTGTATTGGGAAAGTCATCTCCGGTGAACTTTTGTATTGGGAAAGTCATCTCCGGTGAACTTTTGTATGGGAAAAGTCATCTCCGGTGAACTTTTGTATTGGGAAAGTCATCTCCGGTGAACTTTTGTATTGGGAAAGTCATCTCCGGTGAACTTTTGTATGGGAAAAGTCATCTCCGGTGAACTTTTGTATTGGGAAAGTCATCTCCGGTGAACTTTTGTATGGGAAAAGTCATCTCCGGTGAACTTTTATATTGGAAAAGTCATGCCCGGTGAACTTTTGTATTGGGAAAGTCATCTCCGGTGAACTTTTGTATTGGGAAAGTCATGCCCGGTGAACTTTTGTATTGGGAAAGTCATGCCCGGTGAACTTTTGTATTGGGAAAGTCATCTCCGGTGAACTTTTGTATTGGGAAAGTCATGCCCGGTGAACTTTTGTATTGGGAAAGTCATCTCCGGTGAACTTTTGTATTGGGAAAGTCATCTCCGGTGAACTTTTGTATGGGAAAAGTCATCTCCGGTGAACTTTTGTATTGGGAAAGTCATCTCCGGTGAACTTTTGTATTGGGAAAGTCATCTCCGGTGAACTTTTGTATTGGGAAAGTCATCTCCGGTGAACTTTTGTATTGGGAAAGTCATGCCCGATGAACTTTTGTATGGGAAAGTCATCTCCGGTGAACTTTTGTATGGGAAAAGTCATCTCCGGTGAACTTTTGTATGGGAAAAGTCATCTCCGGTGAACTTTTGTATTGGGAAAGTCATCTCCGGTGAACTTTTGTATTGGGAAAGTCATCTCCGGTGAACTTTTGTATGGGAAAAGTCATCTCCGGTGAACTTTTGTATTGGGAAAGTCATCTCCGGTGAACTTTTGTATTGGGAAAGTCATCTCCGGTGAACTTTTGTATGGGAAAAGTCATCTCCGGTGAACTTTTGTATTGGGAAAGTCGTGCCCGGTGAACTTTTGTATTGGGAAAGTCATGCCCGGTGAACTTTTGTATTGGGAAAGTCATCTCCGGTGAACTTTTGTATTGGGAAAGTCATCTCCGGTGAACTTTTGTATTGGGAAAGTCATCTCCGGTGAACTTTTGTATGGGAAAAGTCATCTCCGGTGAACTTTTGTATTGGGAAAGTCATCTCCGGTGAACTTTTGTATTGGGAAAGTCATCTCCGGTGAACCTTTGTATGGGAAAAGTCATCTCCGGTGAACTTTTGTATTGGGAAAGTCATCTCCGGTGAATTTTTGTATGGGAAAAGTCATCTCCGGTGAACTTTTGTATTGGGAAAGTCATCTCCGGTGAACTTTTGTATGGGAAAAGTCATCTCCGGTGAACTTTTGTATTGGGAAAGTCATCTCCGGTGAACTTTTGTATGGGAAAAGTCATCTCCGGTGAACTTTTGTATTGGGAAAGTCATCTCCGGTGAACTTTTGTATTGGGAAAGTCATGCCCGGTGAACTTTTGTATTGGGAAAGTCATGCCCGGTGAACTTTTGTATTGGGAAAGTCATGCCCGGTGAACTTTTGTATGGGAAAAGTCATCTCCGGTGAACTTTTGTATGGGAAAAGTCATCTCCGGTGAACTTTTGTATTGGGAAAGTCATCTCCTGTGAACTTTTGTATGGGAAAAATCATCTCCGGTGAACTTTTGTATTGGGAAAGTCATGCCCGGTGAACTTTTGTATTGGGAAAGTCATTTCCGGTGAACTTTTGTATGGGAAAAGTCATCTCCGGTGAACTTTTATATTGGAAAAGTCATGCCCGGTGAACTTTTGTATTGGGAAAGTCATCTCCGGTGAACTTTTGTATTGGGAAAGTCATGCCCGGTGAACTTTTGTATTGGGAAAGTCATGCCCGGTGAACTTTTGTATTGGGAAAGTCATCTCCGGCGAACTTTTGTATGGGAAAAGTCATCTCCGGTGAACTTTTGTATTGGGAAAGTCATCTCCGGTGAACTTTTGTATTGGGAAAGTCATCTCCGGTGAACTTTTGTATGGGAAAAGTCATCTCCGGTGAACTTTTGTATTGGGAAAGTCATCTCCGGTGAACTTTTGTATTGGGAAAGTCATCTCCGGTGAACTTTTGTATTGGGAAAGTCATCTCCGGTGAACTTTTGTATTGGGAAAGTCATCTCCGGTGAACTTTTGTATGGGAAAGTCATCTCCGGTGAACTTTTGTATGGGAAAAGTCATCTCCGGTGAACTTTTGTATGGGAAAAGTCATCTCCGGTGAACTTTTGTATTGGGAAAGTCATCTCCGGTGAACTTTTGTATTGGGAAAGTCATCTCCGGTGAACTTTTGTATGGGAAAAGTCATCTCCGGTGAACTTTTGTATTGGGAAAGTCGTGCCCGGTGAACTTTTGTATTGGGAAAGTCATGCCCGGTGAACTTTTGTATTGGGAAAGTCATCTCCGGTGAACTTTTGTATTGGGAAAGTCATCTCCGGTGAACTTTTGTATTGGGAAAGTCATCTCCGGTGAACTTTTGTATGGGAAAAGTCATCTCCGGTGAACTTTTGTATTGGGAAAGTCATCTCCGGTGAACTTTTGTATTGGGAAAGTCATCTCATGTGAACTTTTGTATGGGAAAAGTCATCTCCGGTGAACTTTTGTATTGGGAAAGTCATCTCCGGTGAAGTTTTGTATGGGAAAAGTCATCTCCGGTGAACTTTTGTATTGGGAAAGTCATCTCCGGTGAACTTTTGTATGGGAAAAGTCATCTCCGGTGAACTTTAGTATTGGGAAAGTCATCTCCGGTGAACTTTTGTATGGGAAAAGTCATCTCCGGTGAACTTTTGTATTGGGAAAGTCATCTCCGGTGAACTTTTGTATTGGGAAAGTCATGCCCGGTGAACTTTTGTATTGGGAAAGTCATGCCCGGTGAACTTTTGTATTGGGAAAGTCATGCCCGGTGAACTTTTGTATGGGAAAAATTCATCTCCGGTGAACTTTTGTATGGGAAAAGTCATCTCCGGTGAACTTTTGTATTGGGAAAGTCATCTCCGGTGAACTTTTGTATGGGAAAAATTATCTCCGGTGAACTTTTGTATTGGGAAAGTCATGCCCGGTGAACTTTTGTATTGGGAAAGTCATCTCCGGTGAACTTTTGTATGGGAAAAGTCATCTCCGGTGAACTTTTATATTGGAAAAGTCATGCCCGGTGAACTTTTGTATTGGGAAAGTCATCTCCGGTGAACTTTTGTATTGGGAAAGTCATGCCCGGTGAACTTTTGTATTGGGAAAGTCATGCCCGGTGAACTTTTGTATTGGGAAAGTCATCTCCGGTGAACTTTTGTATTGGGAAAGTCATGCCCGGTGAACTTTTGTATTGGGAAAGTCATCTCCGGTGAACTTTTGTATTGGGAAAGTCATCTCCGGTGAACTTTTGTATGGGAAAAGTCATCTCCGGTGAACTTTTGTATTGGGAAAGTAATCTCCGGTGAACTTTTGTATTGGGAAAGTCATCTCCGGTGAAATTTTGTATTGGGAAAGTCATCTCCGGTGAACTTTTGTATTGGGAAAGTCATCTCCGGTGAACTTTTGTATGGGAAAAGTCATCTCCGGTGAACTTTTGTATGGGAAAAGTCATCTCCGGTGAACTTTTGTATTGGGAAAGTCATCTCCGGTGAACTTTTGTATGGGAAAAGTCATCTCCGGTGAACTTTTGTATTGGGAAAGTCATCTCCGGTGAACTTTTGTATGGGAAAAGTCATCTCCGGTGAACTTTTGTATTGGGAAAGTCATCTCCGGTGAATTTTTGTATGGGAAAAGTCATCTCCGGTGAACTTTTGTATTGGGAAAGTCATCTCCGGTGAACTTTTTTATTGGGAAAGTCTTCTCCGGTGAACTTTTGTATTGGGAAAGTCATCTCCGGTGAACTTTTGTATGGGAAAAGTCATCTCCGGTGAACTTTTGTATTGGGAAAGTCATCTCCGGTGAACTTTTGTATTGGGAAAGTCATGCCCGGTGAACTTTTGTATGGGAAAATTCATCTCCGGTGAACTTTTGTATTGGGAAAGTCGTGCCCGGTGAACTTTTGTATTGGGAAAGTCATCTCCGGTGAACTTTTGTATTGGGAAAGTCATGCCCGGTGAACTTTTGTATTGGGAAAGTCGTGCCCGGTGAACTTTTGTATTGGGAAAGTCATCTCCGGTGAACTTTTGTATTGGGAAAGTCATGCCCGGTGAACTTTTATATTGGGAAAGTCATCTCCGGTGAACTTTTGTATTGGGAAAGTCATCTCCGGTGAACTTTTGTATGGGAAAAGTCATCTCCGGTGAACTTTTGTATTGGGAAAGTCATCTCCGGTGAACTTTTATATTGCAAAAGTCATGCCCGGTGAACTTTTGTATTGGGAAAGTCATCTCCGGTGAACTTTTGTATTGGGAAAGTCATCTCCGGTGAACTTTTGTATGGGAAAAGTCATCTCCGGTGAACTTTTGTATTGGGAAAGTCATCTCCGGTGAACTTTTGTATGGGAAAAGTCATCTCCGGTGAACTTTTGTATTGGGAAAGTCATCTCCGGTGAACTTTTGTATGGGAAAAGTCATCTCCGGTGAACTTTTATATTGGGAAAGTCATCTCCGGTGAACTTTTGTATGGGAAAAGTCATCTCCGGTGAACTTTTGTATGGGAAAATTCATCTCCGGTGAACTTTTGTATTGGGAAAGTCATCTCCGGTGAACTTTTGTATTGGGAAAGTCATCTCCGGTGAACTTTTGTATTGGGAAAGTCATCTCCGGTGAACTTTTGTATGGGAAAAGTCATCTCCGGTGAACTTTTGTATTGGGAAAGTCATCTCCGGTGAACTTTTGTATTGGGAAAGTCATCTCCGGTGAACTTTTGTATTGGGAAAGTCATCTCCGGTGAACTTTTGTATTGGGAAAGTCATCTCCGGTGAACTTTTGTATTGGGAAAGTCATCTCCGGTGAACTTTTGTATGGGAAAAGTCATCTCCGGTGAACTTTTGTATTGGGAAAGTCATCTCCGGTGAACTTTTGTATTGGGAAAGTCATGCCCGGTGAACTTTTGTATTGGGAAAGTCATCTCCGGTGAACTTTTGTATGGGAAAAGTCATCTCCGGTGAACTTTTGTATTGGGAAAGTCATCTCCGGTGAACTTTTGTATTGGGAAAGTCATCTCCGGTGAACTTTTATATTGGGAAAGTCATCTCCGGTGAACTTTTGTATGGGAAAAGTCATCTCCGGTGAACTTTTGTATTGGGAAAGTCATCTCCGGTGAACTTTTGTATGGGAAAAGTCATCTCCGGTGAACTTTTGTATTGGGAAAGTCATCTCCGGTGAACTTTTGTATGGGAAAAGTCATCTCCGGTGAACTTTTGTATGGGAAAAGTCATCTCCGGTGAACTTTTGTATTGGGAAAGTCATCTCCGGTGAACTTTTGTATTGGGAAAGTCATCTCCGGTGAACTTTTGTATGGGAAAAGTCATCTCCGGTGAACTTTTGTATTGGGAAAGTCATCTCCGGTGAACTTTTGTATTGGGAAAGTCATCTCCGGTGAACTTTTGTATTGGGAAAGTCATCTCCGGTGAACTTTTGTATGGGAAAAGTCATCTCCGGTGAACTTTTATATTGGGAAAGTCATCTCCGGTGAACTTTTGTATGGGAAAAGTCATCTCCGGTGAACTTTTGTATTGGGAAAGTCATCTCCGGTGAACTTTTGTATGGGAAAAGTCATCTCCGGTGAACTTTTGTATTGGGAAAGTCATGCCCGGTGAACTTTTGTATTGGGAAAGTCATGCCCGGTGAACTTTTGTATTGCGAAAGTTATCTCCGGTGAACTTTTGTATTGGGAAAGTCATCTCCGGTGAACTTTTGTATGGGAAAAGTCATCTCCGGTGAACTTTTGTATTGGGAAAGTCATCTCCGGTGAACTTTTGTATTGGGAAAGTCATCTCCGGTGAACTTTTGTATTGGGAAAGTCATGCCCGGTGAACTTTTGTTTTGGGAAAGTCATGCCCGGTGAACTTTTGTATTGGGAAAGTCATCTCCGGTGAACTTTTGTATGGGAAGAGTCATCTCCGGTGAACTTTTGTATTGGGAAAGTCATCTCCGGTGAACTTTTGTATGGGAAAAGTCATCTCCGGTGAACTTTTGTATTGGGAAAGTCATCTCCGGTGAACTTTTGTATGGGAAAAGTCATCTCCGGTGAACTTTTGTATTGGGAAAGTCATCTCCGGTGAACTTTTGTATTGGGAAAGTCATCTCCGGTGAACTTTTGTATGGGAAAAGTCATCTCCGGTGAACTTTTGTATTGGGAAAGTCATCTCCGGTGAACTTTTGTATTGGGAAAGTCATCTCCGGTGAACTTTTGTATGGGAAAAGTCATCTCCGGTGAACTTTTGTATTGGGAAAGTCATGCCCGGTGAACTTTTATATTGGGAAAGTCATGCCCGGTGAACTTTTGTATTGGGAAAGTCATGCCCGGTGAACTTTTGTATTGGGAAAGTCATCTCCGGTGAACTTTTGTATTGGGAAAGTCATCTCCGGTGAACTTTTGTATTGGGAAAGTCATCTCCGGTGAACTTTTGTATGGGAAAAGTCATCTCCGGTGAACTTTTGTATGGGAAAAGTCATCTCCGGTGAACTTTTGTATGGGAAAAGTCATCTCCGGTGAACTTTTGTATTGGGAAAGTCATCTCCGGTGAACTTTTGTATTGGGAAAGTCATCTCCGGTGAACTTTTGTATGGGAAAAGTCATCTCCGGTGAACTTTTGTATTGGGAAAGTCATCTCCGGTGAACTTTTGTATGGGAAAAGTCATCTCCGGTGAACTTTTGTATTGGGAAAGTCATGCCCGGTGAACTTTTGTATTGGGAAAGTCATCTCCGGTGAACTTTTGTATTGGGAAAGTCATCTCCGGTGAACTTTTGTATGGGAAAAGTCATCTCCGGTGAACTTTTGTATTGGGAAAGTCATCTCCGGTGAACTTTTGTATGGGAAAAGTCATCTCCGGTGAACTTTTGTATTGGGAAAGTCATCTCCGGTGAACTTTTGTATGGGAAAAGTCATCTCCGGTGAACTTTTGTATTGGGAAAGTCATCTCCGGTGAACTTTTGTATTGGGAAAGTCATCTCCGGTGAACTTTTGTATGGGAAAAGTCATCTCCGGTGAACTTTTGTATTGGGAAAGTCATCTCCGGTGAACTTTTGTATGGGAAAAGTCATCTCCGGTGAACTTTTGTATTGGGAAAGTCATCTCCGGTGAACTTTTGTATGGGAAAAGTCATCTCCGGTGAACTTTTGTATTGGGAAAGTCATCTCCGGTGAACTTTTGTATGGGAAAAGTCATCTCCGGTGAACTTTTGTATTGGGAAAGTCATCTCCGGTGAACTTTTGTATTGGGAAAGTCATGCCCGGTGAACTTTTGTATTGGGAAAGTCATGCCCGGTGAACTTTTGTATTGGGAAAGTCATGCCCGGTGAACTTTTGTATGGGAAAAGTCATCTCCGGTGAACTTTTGTATGGGAAAAGTCATCTCCGGTGAACTTTTGTATTGGGAAAGTCATCTCCGGTGAACTTTTGTATGGGAAAAATCATCTCCGGTGAACTTTTGTATTGGGAAAGTCATGCCCGGTGAACTTTTGTATTGGGAAAGTCATCTCCGGTGAACTTTTGTATGGGAAAAGTCATCTCCGGTGAACTTTTATATTGGAAAAGTCATGCCCGGTGAACTTTTGTATTGGGAAAGTCACCTCCGGTGAACTTTTGTATTGGGAAAGTCATGCCCGGTGAACTTTTGTATTGGGAAAGTCATGCCCGGTGAACTTTTGTATTGGGAAAGTCATCTCCGGTGAACTTTTGTATTGGGAAAGTCATGCCCGGTGAACTTTTGTATTGGGAAAGTCATCTCCGGTGAACTTTTGTATTGGGAAAGTCATCTCTGGTGAACTTTTGTATGGGAAAAGTCATCTCCGGTGAACTTTTGTATTGGGAAAGTCATCTCCGGTGAACTTTTGTATTGGGAAAGTCATCTCCGGTGAACTTTTGTATTGGGAAAGTCATCTCCGGTGAACTTTTGTATTGGGAAAGTCATCTCCGGTGAACTTTTGTATTGGGAAAGTCATCTCCGGTGAACTTTTGTATTGGGAAAGTCATCTCCGGTGAACTTTTGTATTGGGAAAGTCATCTCCGGTGAACTTTTGTATGGGAAAAGTCATCTCCGGTGAACTTTTGTATTGGGAAAGTCATATCCGGTGAACTTTTGTATTGGGAAAGTCATCTCCGGTGAACTTTTGTATGGGAAAAGTCATCTCCGGTGAACTTTTGTATTGGAAAAGTCATCTCCGGTGAACTTTTGTATGGGAAAAGTCATCTCCGGTGAACTTTTGTATTGGGAAAGTCATCTCCGGTGAACTTTTGTATGGGAAAAATCATCTCCGGTGAACTTTTGTATTGGGAAAGTCATCTCCGGTGAACTTTTGTATGGGAAAAGTCATCTCCGGTGAACTTTTGTATTGGGAAAGTCATCTCCGGTGAACTTTTGTATTGGGAAAGTCATCTCCGGTGAACTTTTGTATTGGGAAAGTCATCTCCGGTGAACTTTTGTATGGGAAAAGTCATCTCCGGTGAACTTTTATATTGGGAAAGTCATCTCCGGTGAACTTTTGTATGGAAAAAGTCATCTCCGGTGAACTTTTGTATTGGGAAAGTCATCTCCGGTGAACTTTTGTATGGGAAAAGTCATCTCCGGTGAACTTTTGTATTGGGAAAGTCATATCCGGTGAACTTTTGTATTGGGAAAGTCATCTCCGGTGAACTTTTGTATGGGAAAAGTCATCTCCGGTGAACTTTTGTATTGGAAAAGTCATCTCCGGTGAACTTTTGTATGGGAAAAGTCATCTCCGGTGAACTTTTGTATTGGGAAAGTCATCTCCGGTGAACTTTTGTATTGGGAAAGTCATCTCCGGTGAACTTTTGTATGGGAAAAGTCATCTCCGGTGAACTTTTGTATGGGAAAAGTCATCTCCGGTGAACTTTTGTATTGGGAAAGTCATCTCCGGTGAACTTTTGTATGGGAAAAGTCATCTCCGGTGAACTTTTGTATTGGGAAAGTCATCTCCGGTGAACTTTTGTATGGGAAAAGTCATCTCCGGTGAACTTTTGTATTGGGAAAGTCATCTCCGGTGAACTTTTGTATGGGAAAAGTCATCTCCGGTGAACTTTTGTATTGGGAAAGTCATCTCCGGTGAACTTTTGTATTGGGAAAGTCATCTCCGGTGAACTTTTGTATGGGAAAAGTCATCTCCGGTGAACTTTTGTATTGGGAAAGTCATCTCCGGTGAACTTTTGTATGGGAAAAGTCATCTCCGGTGAACTTTTGTATTGGGAAAGTCATCTCCGGTGAACTTTTGTATGGGAAAAGTCATCTCCGGTGAACTTTTGTATTGGGAAAGTCATCTCCGGTGAACTTTTGTATTGGGAAAGTCATGCCCGGTGAACTTTTGTATTGGGAGAGTCACCTCCGGTGAACTTTTGTATTGGGAAAGTCATGCCCGGTGAACTTTTGTATTGGGAAAGTCATGCCCGGTGAACTTTTGTATTGGGAAAGTCATCTCCGGTGAACTTTTGTATTGGGAAAGTCATGCCCGGTGAACTTTTGTATTGGGAAAGTCATCTCCGGTGAACTTTTGTATTGGGAAAGTCATCTCTGGTGAACTTTTGTATGGGAAAAGTCATCTCCGGTGAACTTTTGTATTGGGAAAGTCATCTCCGGTGAACTTTTGTATTGGGAAAGTCATCTCCGGTGAACTTTTGTATTGGGAAAGTCATCTCCGGTGAACTTTTGTATTGGGAAAGTCATCTCCGGTGAACTTTTGTATTGGGAAAGTCATCTCCGGTGAACTTTTGTATTGGGAAAGTCATCTCCGGTGAACTTTTGTATTGGGAAAGTCATCTCCGGTGAACTTTTGTATGGGAAAAGTCATCTCCGGTGAACTTTTGTATTGGGAAAGTCATATCCGGTGAACTTTTGTATTGGGAAAGTCATCTCCAGTGAACTTTTGTATGGGAAAAGTCATCTCCGGTGAACTTTTGTATTGGAAAAGTCATCTCCGGTGAACTTTTGTATGGGAAAAGTCATCTCCGGTGAACTTTTGTATTGGGAAAGTCATCTCCGGTGAACTTTTGTATGGGAAAAATCATCTCCGGTGAACTTTTGTATTGGGAAAGTCATCTCCGGTGAACTTTTGTATGGGAAAAGTCATCTCCGGTGAACTTTTGTATTGGGAAAGTCATCTCCGGTGAACTTTTGTATTGGGAAAGTCATCTCCGGTGAACTTTTGTATTGGGAAAGTCATCTCCGGTGAACTTTTGTATGGGAAAAGTCATCTCCGGTGAACTTTTATATTGGGAAAGTCATCTCCGGTGAACTTTTGTATGGAAAAAGTCATCTCCGGTGAACTTTTGTATTGGGAAAGTCATCTCCGGTGAACTTTTGTATGGGAAAAGTCATCTCCGGTGAACTTTTGTATTGGGAAAGTCATGCCCGGTGAACTTTTGTATTGGGAAAGTCATGCCCGGTGAACTTTTGTATTGCGAAAGTCATCTCCGGTGAACTTTTGTATTGGGAAAGTCATCTACGGTGAACTTTTGTATGGGAAAAGTCATCTCCGGTGAACTTTTGTATTGGGAAAGTCATCTCCGGTGAACTTTTGTATAGGAAAAGTCATCTCCGGTGAACTTTTGTATTGGGAAAGTCATCTCCGGTGAACTTTTGTATGGGAAAAGTCATCTCCGGTGAACCTTTGTATTGGGAAAGTCATCTCCGGTGAACTTTTGTATTGGGAAAGTCATCTCCGGTGAACTTTTGTATGGGAAAAGTCATCTCCGGTGAACTTTTGTATTGGGAAAGTCATCTCCGGTGAACTTTTGTATTGGGAAAGTCATCTCCGGTGAACTTTTGTATGGGAAAAGTCATCTCCGGTGAACTTTTGTATTGGGAAAGTCATGCCCGGTGAACTTTTATATTGGGAAAGTCATGCCCGGTGAACTTTTGTATTGGGAAAGTCATGCCCGGTGAACTTTTGTATTGGGAAAGTCATCTCCGGTGAACTTTTGTATTGGGAAAGTCATCTCCGGTGAACTTTTGTATTGGGAAAGTCATCTCCGGTGAACTTTTGTATGGGAAAGGTCATCTCCGGTGAACTTTTGTATGGGAAAAGTCATCTCCGGTGAACTTTTGTATGGGAAAAGTCATCTCCGGTGAACTTTTGTATTGGGAAAGTCATCTCCGGTGAACTTTTGTATTGGGAATTCATCTCCGGTGAACTTTTGTATGGGAAAAGTCATCTCCGGTGAACTTTTGTATTGGGAAAGTCATCTCCGGTGAACTTTTGTATGGGAAAAGTCATCTCCGGTGAACTTTTGTATTGGGAAAGTCATGCCCGGTGAACTTTTGTATTGGGAAAGTCATCTCCGGTGAACTTTTGTATTGGGAAAGTCATCTCCGGTGAACTTTTGTATGGGAAAAGTCATCTCCGGTGAACTTTTGTATTGGGAAAGTCATCTCCGGTGAACTTTTGTATGGGAAAAGTTATCTCCGGTGAATTTTTGTATTGGGAAAGTCATCTCCGGTGAACTTTTGTATGGGAAAAGTCATCTCCGGTGAACTTTTGTATTGGGAAAGTCATCTCCGGTGAACTTTTGTATTGGGAAAGTCATCTCCGGTGAACTTTTGTATGGGAAAAGTCATCTCCGGTGAACTTTTGTATTGGGAAAGTCATCTCCGGTGAACTTTTGTATGGGAAAAGTAATCTCCGGTGAACTTTTGTATTGGGAAAGTCATCTCCGGTGAACTTTTGTATGGGAAAAGTCATCTCCGGTGAACTTTTGTATTGGGAAAGTCATCTCCGGTGAACTTTTGTATGGGAAAAGTCATCTCCGGTGAACTTTTGTATTGGGAAAGTCATCTCCGGTGAACTTTTGTATTGGGAAAGTCATGCCCGGTGAACTTTTATATTGGGAAAGTCATGCCCGGTGAACTTTTGTATTGGGAAAGTCATGCCCGGTGAACTTTTGTATGGGAAAAGTCATCTCCGGTGAACTTTTGTATGGGAAAAGTCATCTCCGGTGAACTTTTGTATTGGGAAAGTCATCTCCGGTGAACTTTTGTATTGGGAAAGTCATGCCCGGTGAACTTTTGTATTGGGAAAGTCATCTCCGGTGAACTTTTGTATGGGAAAAGTCATCTCCGGTGAACTTTTATATCGGAAAAGTCATGCCCGGTGAACTTTTGTATTGGGAAAGTCATCTCCTGTGAACTTTTGTATTGGGAAAGTCATGCACGGTGAACTTTTGTATTGGGAAAGTCATGCCCGGTGAACTTTTGTATTGGGAAAGTCATCTCCGGTGAACTTTTGTATTGGGAAAGTCATGCCCGGTGAACTTTTGTATTGGGAAAGTCATCTCCGGTGAACTTTTGTATTGGGAAAGTCATCTCCGGTGAACTTTTGTATGGGAAAAGACATCTCCGGTGAACTTTTGTATTGGGAAAGTCATCTCCGGTGAACTTTTGTATTGGGAAAGTCATCTCCGGTGAACTTTTGTATTGGGAAAGTCATCTCCGGTGAACTTTTGTATTGGGAAAGTCATCTCCGGTGAACTTTTGTATTGGGAAAGTCATCTCCGGTGAACTTTTGTATTGGGAAAGTCATCTCCGGTGAACTTTTGTATTGGGAAAGTCATCTCCGGTGAACTTTTGTATTGGGAAAGTCATCTCCGGTGAACTTTTGTATTGGGAAAGTCATCTCCGGTGAACTTTTGTATGGGAAAAGTCATCTCCGGTGAACTTTTGTATTGGGAAAGTCATCTCCGGTGAACTTTTGTATGGGAAAAGTCATGAACTTTTGTATTGGGAAAGTCATGCCCGGTGAACTTTTGTATTGGGAAAGTCATCTCCGGTGAACTTTTGTATTGGGAAAGTCATGCCCGGTGAACTTTTGTATTGGGAAAGTCATCTCCGGTGAACTTTTGTATTGGGAAAGTCATCTCCGGTGAACTTTTGTATGGGAAAAGTCATCTCCGGTGAACTTTTGTATTGGGAAAGTCATCTCCGGTGAACTTTTGTATGGGAAAAGTCATCTCCGGTGAACTTTTGTATTGGGAAAGTCATCTCCGGTGAACTTTTGTATTGGGAAAGTCATCTCCGGTGAACTTTTGTATTGGGAAAGTCATCTCCGGTGAACTTTTGTATTGGGAAAGTCATATCCGGTGAACTTTTGTATTGGGAAAGTCATCTCCGTTGAACTTTTGTATGGGAAAAGTCATCTCCGGTGAACTTTTGTATTGGGAAAGTCATCTCCGGTGAACTTTTGTATGGGAAAAGTCATCTCCGGTGAACTTTTGTATTGGGAAAGTCATCTCCGGTGAACTTTTGTATGGGAAAAGTCATCTCCGGTGAACTTTTGTATTGGGAAAGTCATGCCCGGTGAACTTTTGTATTGGGAAAGTCATCTCCGGTGAACTTTTGTATTGGGAAAGTCATCTCCGGTGAACTTTTGTATGGGAAAAGTCATCTCCGGTGAACTTTTGTATTGGGAAAGTCATCTCCGGTGAACTTTTGTATGGGAAAAGTCATCTCCGGTGAACTTTTGTATTGGGAAAGTCATCTCCGGTGAACTTTTGTATGGGAAAAGTCATCTCCGGTGAACTTTTGTATTGGGAAAGTCATCTCCGGTGAACTTTTGTATTGGGAAAGTCATCTCCGGTGAACTTTTGTATGGGAAAAGTCATCTCCGGTGAACTTTTGTATTGGGAAAGTCATCTCCGGTGAACTTTTGTATGGGAAAAGTCATCTCCGGTGAACTTTTGTATTGGGAAAGTCATCTCCGGTGAACTTTTGTATGGGAAAAGTCATCTCCGGTGAACTTTTGTATTGGGAAAGTCATCTCCGGTGAACTTTTGTATGGAAAAAGTCATCTCCGGTGAACTTTTGTATTGGGAAAGTCATCTCCGGTGAACTTTTGTATTGGGAAAGTCATGCCCGGTGAACTTTTGTATTGGGAAAGTCATGCCCGGTGAACTTTTGTATTGGGAAAGTCATGCCCGGTGAACTTTTGTATGGGAAAAGTCATCTCCGGTGAACTTTTGTATGGGAAAAGTCATCTCCGGTGAACTTTTGTATTGGGAAAGTCATCTCCGGTGAACTTTTGTATGGGAAAAATCATCTCCGGTGAACTTTTGTATTGGGAAAGTCATGCCCGGTGAACTTTTGTATTGGGAAAGTCATCTCCGGTGAACTTTTGTATGGGAAAAGTCATGCCCGGTGAACTTTTGTATTGGGAAAGTCATGCCCGGTGAACTTTTGTATTGGGAAAGTCATCTCCGGTGAACTTTTGTATTGGGAAAGTCATGCCCGGTGAACTTTTGTATTGGGAAAGTCATCTCCGGTGAACTTTTGTATTGGGAAAGTCATCTCCGGTGAACTTTTGTATGGGAAAAGTCATCTCCGGTGAACTTTTGTATTGGGAAAGTCATCTCCGGTGAACTTTTGTATTGGGAAAGTCATCTCCGGTGAACTTTTGTATTGGGAAAGTCATCTCCGGTGAACTTTTGTATTGGGAAAGTCATCTCCGGTGAAATTTTGTATTGGGAAAGTCATCTCCGGTGAACTTTTGTATTGGGAAAGTCATCTCCGGTGAACTTTTGTATGGGAAAAGTCATCTCCGGTGAACTTTTGTATTCGGAAAGTCATCTCCGGTGAACTTTTGTATGGGAAAAGTCATCTCCGGTGAACTTTTGTATTGGGAAAGTAATGCCCGGTGAACTTTTGTATTGGGAAAGTCATGCCCGGTGAACTTTTGTATTGCGAAAGTCATCTCCGGTGAACTTTTGTATTGGGAAAGTCATCTCCGGTGAACTTTTGTATGGGAAAAGTCATCTCCGGTGAACTTTTGTATTGGGAAAGTCATCTCCGGTGAACTTTTGTATGGGAAAAGTCATCTCCGGTGAACTTTTGTATTGGGAAAGTCATCTCCGGTGAACTTTTGTATTGGGAAAGTCATCTGCGGTGAATTTTGTATGGGAAAAGTCATCTCCGGTGAATTTTTGTATTGGGAAAGTCATGCCCGGTGAACTTTTGTATTGGGAAAGTCATCTCAGGTGAACTTTTGTATTGGGAAAGTCATCTCCGGTGAACTTTTGTATGGGAAAAGTCATCTCCGGTGAACTTTTGTATTGGGAAAGTCATCTCCGGTGAACTTTTGTATGGGAAAAGTCATCTCCGGTGAACTTTTGTATTGGGAAAGTCATCTCCGGTGAACTTTTGTATTGGGAAAGTCATGCCCGGTGAACTTTTGTTTTGGGAAAGTCATGCCCGGTGAACTTTTGTATTGGGAAAGTCATCTCCGGTGAACTTTTGTATTGGGAAAGTCATCTCCGGTGAACTTTTGTATTGGGAAAGTCATCTCCGGTGAACTTTTGTATTGGGAAAGTCATCTCCGGTGAACTTTTGTATGGGAAAAGTCATCTCCGGTGAACTTTTGTATTGGGAAAGTCATCTCCGGTGAACTTTTGTATGGGAAAAGTCATCTCCGGTGAACTTTTGTATTGGGAAAGTCATCTCCGGTGAACTTTTGTATGGGAAAAGTCATCTCCGGTGAACTTTTGTATTGGGAAAGTCATCTCCGGTGAACTTTTGTATGGGAAAAGTCATCTCCGGTGAACTTTTGTATTGGGAAAGTCATCTCCGGTGAACTTTTGTATGGGAAAAGTCATCTCCGGTGAACTTTTGTATTGGGAAAGTCATCTCCGGTGAACTTTTGTATTGGGAAAGTCATCTCCGGTGAACTTTTGTATGGGAAAAGTCATCTCCGGTGAACTTTTGTATTGGGAAAGTCATCTCCGGTGAACTTTTGTATGGGAAAAGTCATCTCCGGTGAACTTTTGTATTGGGAAAGTCATCTCCGGTGAACTTTTGTATGGGAAAAGTCATCTCCGGTGAACTTTTGTATTGGGAAAGTCATCTCCGGTGAACTTTTGTATGGAAAAAGTCATCTCCGGTGAACTTTTGTATTGGGAAAGTCATCTCCGGTGAACTTTTGTATTGGGAAAGTCATGCCCGGTGAACTTTTGTATTGGGAAAGTCATGCCCGGTGAACTTTTGTATTGGGAAAGTCATGCCCGGTGAACTTTTGTATGGGAAAAGTCATCTCCGGTGAACTTTTGTATGGGAAAAGTCATCTCCGGTGAACTTTTGTATTGGGAAAGTCATCTCCGGTGAACTTTTGTATGGGAAAAATCATCTCCGGTGAACTTTTGTATTGGGAAAGTCATGCCCGGTGAACTTTTGTATTGGGAAAGTCATCTCCGGTGAACTTTTGTATGGGAAAAGTCATGCCCGGTGAACTTTTGTATTGGGAAAGTCATGCCCGGTGAACTTTTGTATTGGGAAAGTCATCTCCGGTGAACTTTTGTATTGGGAAAGTCATGCCCGGTGAACTTTTGTATTGGGAAAGTCATCTCCGGTGAACTTTTGTATTGGGAAAGTCATCTCCGGTGAACTTTTGTATGGGAAAAGTCATCTCCGGTGAACTTTTGTATTGGGAAAGTCATCTCCGGTGAACTTTTGTATTGGGAAAGTCATCTCCGGTGAACTTTTGTATTGGGAAAGTCATCTCCGGTGAACTTTTGTATTGGGAAAGTCATCTCCGGTGAAATTTTGTATTGGGAAAGTCATCTCCGGTGAACTTTTGTATTGGGAAAGTCATCTCCGGTGAACTTTTGTATGGGAAAAGTCATCTCCGGTGAACTTTTATATTGGGAAAGTCATCTCCGGTGAACTTTTGTATGGGAAAAGTCATCTCCGGTGAACTTTTGTATTCGGAAAGTCATCTCCGGTGAACTTTTGTATGGGAAAAGTCATCTCCGGTGAACTTTTGTATTGGGAAAGTCATGCCCGGTGAACTTTTGTATTGGGAAAGTCATGCCCGGTGAACTTTTGTATTGCGAAAGTCATCTCCGGTGAACTTTTGTATTGGGAAAGTCATCTCCGGTGAACTTTTGTATGGGAAAAGTCATCTCCGGTGAACTTTTGTATTGGGAAAGTCATCTCCGGTGAACTTTTGTATGGGAAAAGTCATCTCCGGTGAACTTTTGTATTGGGAAAGTCATCTCCGGTGAACTTTTGTATTGGGAAAGTCATCTGCGGTGAATTTTGTATGGGAAAAGTCATCTCCGGTGAATTTTTGTATTGGGAAAGTCATGCCCGGTGAACTTTTGTATTGGGAAAGTCATCTCCGGTGAACTTTTGTATGGGAAAAGTCATCTCCGGTGAACTTTTGTATTGGGAAAGTCATCTCCGGTGAACTTTTGTATGGGAAAAGTCATCTCCGGTGAACTTTTGTATTGGGAAAGTCATCTCCGGTGAACTTTTGTATTGGGAAAGTCATGCCCGGTGAACTTTTGTTTTGGGAAAGTCATGCCCGGTGAACTTTTGTATTGGGAAAGTCATCTCCGGTGAACTTTTGTATTGGGAAAGTCATCTCCGGTGAACTTTTGTATTGGGAAAGTCATCTCCGGTGAACTTTTGTATTGGGAAAGTCATCTCCGGTGAACTTTTGTATGGGAAAAGTCATCTCCGGTGAACTTTTGTATTGGGAAAGTCATCTCCGGTGAACTTTTGTATGGGAAAAGTCATCTCCGGTGAACTTTTGTATTGGGAAAGTCATCTCCGGTGAACTTTTGTATGGGAAAAGTCATCTCCGGTGAACTTTTGTATTGGGAAAGTCATCTCCGGTGAACTTTTGTATGGGAAAAGTCATCTCCGGTGAACTTTTGTATTGGGAAAGTCATCTCCGGTGAACTTTTGTATGGGAAAAGTCATCTCCGGTGAACTTTTGTATTGGGAAAGTCATCTCCGGTGAACTTTTGTATTGGGAAAGTCATCTCCGGTGAACTTTTGTATGGGAAAAGTCATCTCCGGTGAACTTTTGTATTGGGAAAGTCATCTCCGGTGAACTTTTGTATGGGAAAAGTCATCTCCGGTGAACTTTTGTATTGGGAAAGTCATCTCCGGTGAACTTTTGTATGGGAAAAGTCATCTCCGGTGAACTTTTGTATTGGGAAAGTCATCTCCGGTGAACTTTTGTATGGAAAAAGTCATCTCCGGTGAACTTTTGTATTGGGAAAGTCATCTCCGGTGAACTTTTGTATTGGGAAAGTCATGCCCGGTGAACTTTTGTATTGGGAAAGTCATGCCCGGTGAACTTTTGTATTGGGAAAGTCATGCCCGGTGAACTTTTGTATGGGAAAAGTCATCTCCGGTGAACTTTTGTATGGGAAAAGTCATCTCCGGTGAACTTTTGTATTGGGAAAGTCATCTCCGGTGAACTTTTGTATGGGAAAAATCATCTCCGGTGAACTTTTGTATTGGGAAAGTCATGCCCGGTGAACTTTTGTATTGGGAAAGTCATCTCCGGTGAACTTTTGTATGGGAAAAGTCATGCCCGGTGAACTTTTGTATTGGGAAAGTCATGCCCGGTGAACTTTTGTATTGGGAAAGTCATCTCCGGTGAACTTTTGTATTGGGAAAGTCATGCCCGGTGAACTTTTGTATTGGGAAAGTCATCTCCGGTGAACTTTTGTATTGGGAAAGTCATCTCCGGTGAACTTTTGTATGGGAAAGTCATCTCCGGTGAACTTTTGTATTGGGAAAGTCATCTCCGGTGAACTTTTGTATTGGGAAAGTCATCTCCGGTGAACTTTTGTATTGGGAAAGTCATCTCCGGTGAACTTTTGTATTGGGAAAGTCATCTCCGGTGAAATTTTGTATTGGGAAAGTCATCTCCGGTGAACTTTTGTATTGGGAAAGTCATCTCCGGTGAACTTTTGTATG